>NW_017804839.1:0-20000 GCF_001891065.2 Hippocampus comes
ACACACACACACACACACACACACACACCTGTCAGGAGTGTTGATCTTCTCATCCTTCCACTCTGAGACGAAACAGAAAGATTGCAAGATCTAAAAGAAGGACACTCACAATATTTAGCTAAGTGATTCAGGCAAGAGGAAGGTAACCCACCTGAGCTTTGGGAATGGCTTTTGTGCCAGTGGACAGGTCAACAGTGTATCCATTTTCACTAGCGGATGGGAATGTGTTTGCTTAGCCTATCTCTGGTCTCAGTGTTTCATCCCCAATGACTGATGTGCCAGTGGACATTTTTTGTTTTTTTTGTTTTTTTTTGTCGGATGGGAATGTGTTTGCTTAGCCTATCTCTGGTCTCAGTGTTTCATCCCCAATGACTGATACGCTCATTGATCTTTTCCACATTTTTTGCAGCCAACTTTTTAAATCTGCTGACTATATTTCAAATACAGTATTGAACTTCCAGATCGGAAAAGAGTTTTTTTTGTTTTTTTTTTAACATTGAAGAAAACAGCTCAACTAAAGTGTTCAGTGAAAAGACGTTACTTGGGGAAGGCAGGTCAGCACCTGTCACAACTGGTAAAGCTTTTCTCTCAGCAGCATCTCATCTCTGGCTTTGCCTCTTCTTTATTTGGATAAGCCCCTCTTAAATGGGCATATGAGAAACCTCATATGACGTGGAACAAACAGAAGGATTTTTCATTATAATACTGAAATGGCCAAAACCAAAAACGTTTTGTTTGTTTAAAATTCAAACAAAATTCAAACAAATGTTCCATGCTTTGTACTAAAAAGAAGTCATTGATTTCATAATGAGATAAAAACTGATTCTATTATTGTCTTGGAAAAAAAATTTGAATACTGGATGTTTGTTGGGTTTTTTTTGCCATACCTGGGACCCCCTTGTATGAGCTACTTCAAGATGGATACATGCAAACAGATTTTAAACATTTTAACTGAATTGTCAAATATGAAAGACCTCACGTATAACTTTGGGTCACTTCTTAATTTTCTGTCTTGCACAGCACAATGATGGGTGTCCGATATGATTAACATTTATAATTGCCAGCTCTGGCAGTTACTGTATCTGAACAGAATTGGAAGGGTGGGGGGGCAGGTTGTCAACGTTAACATATCCCAACACACTCCACCCCAAAGGATAATCGGTCAATAATCGGGATGATTAAAAAAAAGAAAATCATCTGATCATTGGGCCTTTGCTGACTTTGATAGGAACATCGGAATCAAATTAGACCCGATTATTGAAATGTGTCAGTGTCCCTAGCGAATTTTGTGTGTAATGAGTCATGTACAGTGCAAGTACAAACATTTAGTTTGTCACACAAACATTTTGGGAAATGTGTCTCGGGTTTTGCACAAAGTGTCCTAGTATGATACTTCATCAAGTTATGGTACTCCAAGAAAATTGAAATCTCCAAAATTAACACCTCAGTAGCCTCCAATCATGACTTGAACAAAAACACAACAAAATGGCGAAAAGGAAGACCCAAGAAGCTAACATTTGCCGTAAATAAGAACATCGGGAGGATTGACTGTATGAAGAACAACATCGTCTTGGAGAGCAACATCATCCAAGACAAGAGCAACGTATGAGTTTGTCGAAAGCTTGAGCCTTGGCCTTGAGGTAGAAGCACGAGACACCGCCATTCAAGTAAAGTAAAAAATAAAAAATAAAAAAAAAGAGCATTTATGTTACTTAATGCCCTTGCCTGCAGGCAAGGAGAGAGCAACAGTCCCGTTGCACTTTCAACCATTTACTGAAGGGGACAAAAAGTCAAACAGGCTAAAACTCATGCCCAGATGCTGCATTAAGATTCCTGCAGCATCATCACCCCCATTGTGAACTGTTATCAAGTTAGTGGTGTTTCAATGTTTTCATCCATCCATCCAATTTCTGATCCGCTTATCCTCACGAGGGTCGCGGGGCGTGCTGGAACCCATCCCAGCTGTCTTTGGGCAGTAGGTGGAGGACACACTGAACTGGTTGTTAACATGTTTCATGATTTTCAAATTCAAATTCCATTATGCTGTTGTCATTTATACGCTTTAAATTGAAGACTGCTTCATTGTTTTTTCATTTTACAAATATAAGTGGCCAACTTATTTTTATGTTTCTATGACTTTAAACAATGTGCAAATATTTATTGAGTCAAATGACCCAGGAGCTGATTATCTATTTAACCTTTATTAATCCAAGTAGGATTTGTTTTACAGCTGTAAAACAAAATGAAAGAAAGGAAAATACAAATACGTAGAGAACATGAAATGCACAGTCAAGATTAATTGTACTGTATCTGTGAAATTCTGTTTTGAAGTTCCAGTTCTATTTTCTATGGGGGGGAGGGGGAATAAATAAATAAATGCAAACAAATGGGAGGGCAAACTAACACACCAGAACAAATTGTGTTTTACCTTGAAAGTTTCACTGTATTTTGTAAAGCAGTTTAAACGTAAATTAGACTTCAAAAATACAGGGAGCAACCCAGAGGAAAATAAATCCGTGGTATTCCAATATAAGTGACATATTTCGAAACATAAAGACAGTATCTGATTAATTCCGTGTCCAAGGTAAACGAAATGAAAAACGCATTTTTGTGGATGTACGACAGAGTTAATAACCGGTTTCGCAAAGATTCACATGTTCAATACGTGTGAACATGACACCCCTTTCTGCATGCATATTTGGATTTTGTTGTGCAATGTTCAAATCTGATTTTTAGTTTTATATATATATATATATATATATATATACATATATATATATATATATATATATATTCGTTTTTTTACTATTTAAATTTTTTTTTCTCTCTTAGATGTCTGTATTTTCTTCCCGGAAAAAGAAGAAAAAGTGAAATATAAAACGTAAATTACAGCTGAACAAGAAACTGAATTACTTATTAGGCCTCTTGTTACAGTTTTCAGCCATTTGCGGGTGAAGTGGCGAATTGTATTTTACAGTGAATGTATTTATTTATCCTAATTTGGGTCACACCCGGACTAATGCTGCTTGAAGTACCGGTACATTAGAGGTTGTGGTATTTTGTTTTCCAAGGCAGACAGAAAGACATCTTTTCATTTCAATCAAAAGGACGTGCGCTAACAAGATTGATTGTCGCGCTGACAATGTCTGACGAGATGACAGCAATAACTCACTTTGTCTCATGTCATTACGTTCATTTTTTTTTTTTTTTTTTTTTTTTTTTTAATGTTAGGTTGGTTTATGCATTAGCAAAGAGAGGCCTGGGTGCTAAAAACATAATATTCATGTTTGACAGCTTGTCTGAGCAGTGAGACAAGACTAATTACAGCCTTGTCTTCCCCGGGGGAGCAAGAAAGTCCGACCTTGTGTTACTTACATCTAATCACTCTGACGTGACAGGATGAGCAATCCCGTTGCCAAGTCTCTCAAAATATCAACCATGTGTGAAAGCAGTCGCCCGCTGAACTGATGCTTTGACTTTTGTTTTTTGTTTCAGTTGTCCTGCTTAAAAAAAAAAAAAGTATCTGCGACGGCTTATCAAAGCCCACAAACCAACAGTATGAAGCGCAATTAGACATCAACAGCTATTAAAGCTCATTTGCAGTATCAACATAGTATTTCACAAACTATGCACATTCTATTGTGGATCGGGCGGACGATAAAGACCCTCCTTGGAGATTGGGGCAAATGGCTTAATTTTGGCTTTTCAGACTCACCGATAGTGAGCTGTGCTTGTGCCTTAGGTGCTCCGCTTTTTATGCCGCTTAGCCGTGCGCTATCTCAGCCTGAGATCAGAACACGCCAACAAAGAGTCAGCGTTCGTATCGACAAATAGATCCCGAGGTCAACGGGGGGTATAGAGGTGGGTTGGGCGGGGGGTGGGGGATTGTTCAAGCTGGAGTTGTTGAGTCAGGCCAGAATGCCTCATCAGTGCCAAGTTTTATTATGTTGTAGGTCCATTGCAAGCGCGATCTCTGAGTGTGTGGCATTGTGGAGGACATCCAGATGGTTAAGATGGAATTCCCTGATTGTTATTGAGAGCTGAATCCAACCGGTCCTGAAGTGATCACTATCAACCGGCGCTCCTTGAAGCACACAGCTATTCATTAAAGATGCTTATCGCACGGGGCTGAGGTGAGAGAAAGGTTTTCGAGGGCAAATCACTTGGTTGCATCTCAGGCAGGCCAGGTTGACATCAATCTACGCAATTAAAGAGACTTCAAACAATATCCGCGGGCATCGTTTTTGGCTTTTCCCTGGAAAATGCAGGGCTGGTGTGTCGCATATTTTAGCATGCACGCGCGAATACAGAAACAAGTTCCTTCACACAAAACTAAATACCGCGGCATTTAACAGGAGATCAAGGCAACCCTGCAGGAATTAGACACGTCCAACTACCTTTGGAACTAAGTGTAGCGTGGGCCAGCGATTATCTCTGTGAATGTCACCTCATATTTCATTTAATATGAAAGCTGATTGGCAGCTTTCAGGTGTCTAAGTCTTCGTCTGTCACCGTACGTTTGTTGCATCTCTGTTGGTTGGTCACTTGTATGCTTGAATAAGCCGTGGCCTTGAGTCACTTCGGTTTTGCTCCTACCTGTTATGACTATACCTTCATTAAAATGTCCGTATGCGCACGCCTAATCTGATACCAGGAAGTGAGCATGTCTCCGTGGTGGCAGGACTCAGCAGCAGAGGGCTCCCTTTCCACGCAGAGTAATTGCTTCGATATTGCTTAACACCCGAATAAACTGATTTAAATTTGCATCACACAAGGCAAATGTTTTGAAACGTCTAAAGTCTGATTCAATCGATGCCTTCCCTGACCTGCGGGTCTGTTTCGGTCCAGCACGAGCGCCAATAGGGGATGAGTCTCATAAACAACGCACCCTCTCCTGCCACCAGCTAGGATGACAAATGATGGCTGTCACCTGGCACGGTAAAAATACAGTAATTTTAAATATTGATCTTGAATCTCGGGCCTGTGAGGAAACTGCATGTTCCGCATGTTTGCATATGTTTTCTCTTGGTACACGGGCTTGCTAGAACTAGACTATATTGTCTATGTTCGTGAAGTTGAGTGTGAATGGTTGTCGCTATGCGCCTTGCCATTGACGGGTTCAGCCCAAAGTTAGCTGGAAAAGGCGACATCTCATCCACAATCTGAATGAGGACAAGCAGCAAAGAATGGGGACACGAAGTCAAGGGAGTGGACTTTTTACTTCTGTTCCTGTTGCTTCTTCTTTTTCCTCATAATGGATTCTTTGTTGCCCAGGAAACAGCAAAGACAGCGTGACTTGCATATTGCGATATTTGTCTACTCTCAAGCGTGACAACTGACGCATCTTGATTTTCGTGTCAGTGCCAGACTCGTTTTGCTTATTTTGCAGTCAGGCAGACTGCTCTGCGCCATTTTGAGCGTTCTCGGGTACTTAGGGCAGTTCCTTGGAAGTGAGTCCGGCGCACCTGACAAGTTGGTGACTAAGCATTACTACACCTGCTGCAACCTGCCTAATTTGGTAGTATAACACGATTTAGGTGATTTCGATCTGAGCAGACAGGCAGACAGATTCTGCGCTCCACATATCTGTGTGGTGATGTCGTGGTAGTTCATTTATAAATACGGGCATGTATTAAACATTCAGTCACTGTAGAATTTAATTCATTGAATGCATCATTATTATTAGTAGTAGTAGTATTACTCGTAGTTTTTCGTATTTTTATTTGCCATGTCAAGGACTGCGCCTCTCATGTGCCTATTTTAAAGACGTGCTTTGATTTGCAACGAATCAAGTCAGCTGAGTTCACACGCTTAATTGCACAAAACGCCTGTTAATAACTGCAAAATTACCTCAACTTTTATCTAGCCGACATACAGGCAGAGTTTGACAGCTCACTGTGCACTGGGCATGAAAATAGAGCCCATACTGTATGATACTAATCTTGCGGATTCAGCAAAATAAAAAGTGAAATTGTGTCGCACTACATTTCTGAGAGCAAGCTGAAAACAGATTTCAGAACAAATAAATAAAAACACAAACACAAACAAGGGTTGTGTCCAAATTCACAGGCTGGGTCCTCCGAAGGTCTCATTTTCAGTCACGGGACGTCACTTCCAATGCGACTAGACTTCACGTGGTGTCCAAACTCACATGAAGCCTGTCCAAATTCGCCAAAGCTTTATGGAGGCTAGATGAGGAGGAGACATTGAATGTGTCGGAGGACGCAGCCTGCGAATTGTCTTTCTTGAATTTGAAAACCACGTCCGGTCGAACTGAACAAAAACGTGGCCTTCGGAGGACACAGCCAGTGAATTGGCACCCAGCAACAGACAAGTCTATTCACGCTCACATTCACACCTCTGGATGATTTTGAATCTTCAATGAAACTTAACCTTCACATGTTTTTGGAATGTGGGAGAAAGGCAAAATTTGAACCCCGAACCTCAAATCTCTGAGGCAGTTTTGTATTTTCATTGTTTGCGATATTTGCTGCTTAGGAGTTCCCCTGCCATTCATCTTCCTGTGGCTCTGCACAACGGACCAGCAACTCAAACTTTCAGCCACTCGCGATGGCTACTGATGTTGAAGCTTTTAAAGAAGAAGAAAGAGGAAGCATCAATTCTTCTGGTTGAAAAAGCAAGACCTGTGTCACCTAAGCATTGTGGAAACCTTCAGCAGCCTGCAGCATTATCTGGACAAACTAATATTTACTTCGGGACAGCGCAAACACACTCATTGACCCGGGCCTTTATTCAGTGCTCTGGCATTGTTGATGGATTAACTCAAATGTTGAAATCTAACTTCAAATCTTCATCTCGGTTTGATCTGAAGGATTCCCTTTTGCGGGGGCCATCGGGTACTTAAAAAGGAATTACGGCAAAGTTGGAGGCAAACAACATCAACTCGTGTTGACCCCAGGAATGAGAATCAAGCAAGAGTTGTGCCTTAACGTCACTGATCAGCTGTTGCACTGTCACTGCACACATTATCATGATCACAAACCTCCCACAAGGATGGAACAAATCAACAGCCGCCTGTTTCTCTCTCTTTTTTTTTTTTTTTAAGCCATGTTCAGAGGAGTAAGAGATTTGCTGCAGTTTAAACATGAAAAAGGCAAAATAACGAGTTGGCCTAAAGTGTGACCACAGTGTGGTGAATCTGTGTTTGGGTCAGGTCTGCTTTGAATAAAAACTGATCCCCCCCCCCCCACCCTCCCTAAATGTAGTCTCCAAAATTACACACTCTGAACATTGTAGGAATGCACAAGGCTTAAAGGTCCTCCTACTCACCAGTGTGTAATGAGAAACCTCTTGTCCAAGGGGTCGGTCAAGAAGGCAAACACCTGCAATGATGCGACAGGGGGACTTCCTTCAGCTCCCTTAAAGCTCCCTATCAACACCCAATTGACAAATTAGATTCCTGTGACATGCAATTCAAGGATGAAAGTAGACAAACCGTTTTGCTGCTCCGAATATGAAATTCAAATGCAGAAATGGAGGAGCAGAAGTCAATCAAAAATAAGTTATATAACCTTTTTATTCCTAATTAGCATTGTCAGCTGACCGTGACTATAAATGCTGAGTATTCTATTAAAGTTTGCCTGGGGTGGGTGTGCTGCATAACTAAATCCAAATATTGATTCTCTCAAAACATTTACAGCGGAAAAATGTGATGAACTGAAAAGTAATGATACAGCAATTCTGTGACGAAGGGGCCCACGAAGCAACCAATCAGATTGCTGTGAAGTTAAACCTTATTCGCAACTCTGCGACATATCTGCTTTGTGATTCAGGATTGCTATGATAGGCCATGATCAATGAACAATCAATGTATATGTATTTTTCATTCATTCATTCATTTTCCAATCCGTTTATCCTCACAAGGGTTGCGGGGGGTGCTGGAGCCTATCCCAGCCGTCTTCATGCAGTAGGCGGGGGACACCCTGAACCGGTTGCCAGCCAATCACAGGGCTATATGTATTATTTTTATTATGATAATAATAACAATTATTATTATATTATGCATGTCTTTGTTTTTCTTTTGTTTCGAATGAATTTCAAACAAGCAAAGGATACAAAAAAAACAACAAAACATGTTTAAACCTTCCATCCAATAGCTCTAACATTAAATTGCTAATATTCCCACCTGAGATTAGAAAACCTAGATTTAGTCTGATGATGTGTGGTTTGTTATTGTAACAAAATATAAATTGGCACGCTGGTACATCTTTATGCGGGTTTTTGCTTTTAATGACCAATTTGGGATTGCCCAAAAGTCACCCTGGGTGAAACGGAAACCCTAAGTGTGCTTATTTGTTTTCTCCTGCATGCATGTGTCAGGCAGATGACATTGGGTTTCACTTATGAAGAAGCTGAAACCTTGTTAACTTAGTCATGGATATGGATACATCCTCCTCATTATTAAGCCACTCAGAGCAGGAAGACCAGAAAAGCACTTCCTCTTTCATCTTGACACTCACCTTTTGTCTGTGTGAGCTACTGATGCTGTCAGTGGGTGAAGCTCATTTGCCATTTCCCATATCGCCTCACATTTGCAAACGCCTCAGACTCACAAACGTGCATAAAATGCTTTAAGATCTCACTATTATAAAATGTATATTGTATCAGTGGTATTGACATTTTACATGTTCCTAAATTCCAAATGGGCATATCTTATCTTACTGTAGAGTGAAAATGAGTGAACATTTGACACTCAAACTCGATGCCTCTGCTTTTATGAATCACAGACATTTTTCTACCTTAAATACAGACATGTTAAACTTTTTTTTCCCCATGCGCATCAATGGCATGTCTAATTAGCTTTTGTTGCAACTCAGTCTGTTCCAAGATGTTTGATTTACAATCAGCTCCCGTAGCTAAAGCGAGTGGAAGTGAACCCATGTTAAAATAAAACAAAAAAATATATATACATTTTGTACTCACCTTTAACTAATCAAGTGATGGTGACAAATGAGAGTGAGGTTCTGCTTCAAACAAAGAAAAACAAATGAAAAAAATCGGTTTCATTGTCAAAATACTGCATGTACATAACATACAAAAAACCTTTAAAAGTGGACACATACAAATAGATAGACAATATTTTTTTTAATACGTAATTATTATTAGTTGGGGAGAGCGGGAAAATGCTTATAGGTGGTGTACCCCTGGTTATTAAAAAACTTTGCGGGGTGATTTTGTGAAGCAATTAAAATGCCATGGATTATTCATTTTTTCTATTTTGGCTATTCCCTATCAGTCATTAAAAGTGGGCGTCCATTCTATAATATAGAGTAAACCATGAACTCACTTTAGTTTATATCGTGACGTTTTTTTTTCCTCTTTGACTGGCACTTGTTAGCATCACAAAAAAAAAAAAAAAAACGCACACAAGAAAGAAAAAAAGCAAATGCAAAGTACGCCGGTGATGTTTTGCTGCTCACTGATCTTAAGTCTAGTGACACCTCATGACATCATACATGATGGCTGTTTCGAACAAATGGGCTTCCTTCAAGGCGTATTTTGAAATGGTTCCCTCGGGAGAGTGTTCGTCTTTCAGTGTTAAACTGTCAAGTATTTTCATGTCGTCGTGATGTCATGAGTGCAGCTGTGCTCCCTTCCAGTGCGGTGGCTGTATCAGACCCTGCATTCACTTTCAAGTCATGTTTTCGCCATGCCAAATTAGCAGCCAGCCTTTGGGTCAATGCTGTGTGTGAGCGCTGAGATGGGAAAGCGCGTCTGAGTGAAAAGCCCCAATAGGAGCGGCATGCGTGTTTCTCCACAACTGGCCGCACACTGTCATCTTCAAAGCGTGGCCTTTTTTTTTTTTTTCTTGCTCTCTGGCTTGCAGATCCTGGCTGCTCATGAAGAAGGAAAACAAAAATATTGGCTGTTCGACTCCGATTATACTGTCAATGTGGGGACAGTCAGACAGTTTTATACATGTTTTACTGCATCCCGGATGTTTCTAAAGTCAATAGGTCATGTAAGTTAGTGTTTATTTAGACTTGAGCTTGTCCAACGTACCTTAAAATATGAGAGTTGATGTGGGCTGGCTGCTCCGTCTGGTACTGTTGTCACAACCAGCTAAGGTGTGGCGGCAGCAGGGCACAGTGGAAAGCTTGATTAATGACCTCCACTGTTGTTTACCTTTTACCTTTTGTTGCATTATCTCTTCGACTCACGACATAGTGGTACAACTCACCGCTGATCCCACTGAGTACATGAAGTATTGAACAAGACCAAAAACAGGTTTTGCAAGCATCCTTACGGTTGATTATGAAGCTTCAAAAATTCTTATTGGGCTAGATTGAAATCTCGTTTGTGGGAAAGTAGACAATTCATTCATTTCATTCACGAGGCCTTATATTATTTTATTGTGATTTTTATATGTTTGACATCTGAATGTCAACAGCCACAAATTATTTTTGATTTTCAATGATGAACCATTTGTGCCTTTTAAACAATAACAGACAGTTTATCACTTTTTATTTCTGGCCACACTCTGGCAAAAGTTTGTGATTGATTTTTTTTTTAGATTTAATTCTCCTGTTCATTACATTCTGAATGGAACTCATTGACCCAAGTGCTTGAAATGCAAGTGCTATTTTGGAGAGTATTTTGAGCAATGATCAATATTGCATTAATCCTTCTTCCGTACCAGAAACATTTATCTACTCACTTCTAGATTTCAACCATGTTTCACACAGAACTTTACTTCATATAGTGCAGACATAGTTGCTTTACCACTTGCGTATTTGTAACAAGAGTCATCACGTTATTATCACCTAATAATAATTTGAGCCAGAATGTAGGTAAAGGCAACCCTTGACTGCAAAGCCACAGGACATTTTGCTAGCACTCACATGAAGTAACACACTATATGTTTCAGAATACTTGAAATAAGTTACAGATGGCCGTTTTGGCAGAACAATAATGTAACATGTCAGCGTACGTTCTTCTTGTCTGTGCTAAAAATGCTCCAAACAAGGTCTGTGTTTGATTGTCAAATTGTCCAAAAAAAAAAGACTTCGGTGTTAACAGTACATATTAGTTTTACAATGAGCTCAACAGTTCAATGCGCTTGTTCTCTTGATGGCCATTTTGTTGGCTCTACCAAAGACCAAAAACTGTGCCGGAACCTTTTGAGATCAATTCATGTGAAATGACACGTTTCCATTTGGAAAGTCAAATGTCATCGTGTCGCGTCTCGGCCCGTTTTGGCTCACTGAAGCATCCGGTTGATGTGGTTAGCTGGCGGTACAAGTAGGAACATGGTGAAGACACATTTATCATCCTGCAGACTCCAGGGCTGTAACACTGCCTGCTTGGAAATGTTGGGCATAGTCAGTCGGAGTGGGGGGGTGGGGGGGGGGATAGTAAACAGCTTATGAATTGCATGGCAAACATTTACATGAATAGAAAATAAGTGAATTGGGGAAAATGAGTAATTGATCACTTCCAAAGTCACCTCACATCATTACTGATCATGTCCAAGAAGATATGAATGGAGGCGATAATGTGTTCACTGCACTGTTTTGTGTGCTTGCACATAACGTAACCTGTTCCTCCAGCTCCCCACAGTCGGTCACAACTTAAAGCTGGCAGCAATGAGCAGAAGTCAACTTGTCAACCACTTGATAAAAGTCGACTGTACGTTCCAATGTTTGCATGCCCTGTTGCCATAGTAAATCCATTCATTTGAAACTTTAGACGTTAGAGAGATGTACGGACACGCGCCGTCTTTGTAAGACATTGTGACGCTAGGCCAACTCTTTCTCTTTTTCCAAGATGTGTCTCACCTGATGTACTGTAGCTGTCCTGAGATGATCTCTGGTTTGCTTTTTAAACAGTACAAAGAGAAGTTTGAGCTCGCGGCAGTGCTACACCCAACAGTCCAAGAGCATGTCAAATGCATTGAGTCTTATCCCCTGAAAAGTTTGAACTACATGATATGAACTGGATATGTGGTCATTTGAGATTGATTTGTAGGCCAGTACTTGCTTTTTTGGAGAACCCCTGTCATCTTTTGATGGCTGGAGAGTTTGTGTCTGGTCAGTTTTAAAATCCCTTACAATGACAGACGTCTATCCTTTGGTCAAACAGTAGAGTGAACCTCAATTTTTGAATGCAAAGTGTTCTGAGATCAAACTTTTACTTTCTTCGTATTTTAAGATATCTTTTCATTTTCTACAGCGCCTGTCTTCATGGGGGACACGGCTGAGCTGCATGGAACCAGGTCACCACGCAATCGTAGGGTGCCAATAGACAAATGACCATTTACACCTTTGAGCAGGCCCTGATTGGCCAGTCTGGAGCACCCGGAACATTCTCGATGGGCCACTAGGGGGCGCTACTTCAGCCCGCAGCTTCATTTCGAAACCAGCAAAGAAATAGCTTTTATAGACCTAAGCAGATGCAGAGTGACTAACCTGGAACAAAGTTAATTTTCCCACTTTGTTGGACTAGTTTACAGACTGTTCGGGCCACCATTTTATGCACAATGTCGATGAATGGATAATAGATGCATTCAATTTTTTAATTTAAAAGTGTGTTCATACTCAAAGTGTTGATGAAATGCATGAATGAAACAGAAGAGTGTATAAAAAAAGCTTTAAGTTCAGCAATGCATTTTGTTGGACAAAAAAAAAAAACCCTCTGGTGTTCATTTTAGAAACATGCCAACATTTTTTATGTGCACCCCCTATATATCCACCCATCCATTATCTGATCCAGTTATCCTCACGGGGGCCGCGGGCAGGTTGGAGCCTATCCCAACTGTCTTCGAGTAGCAGCACCCTGAACTGGTTACCAGCCAACCACAGGGCGCCCTCACACTCACACCGAGGGACAATTTAGTGTCTTCCATCAAACTGCCATGCACGTTTTTGGAAAGTGGGAGGAAACTGGACTACCCGGAGAAAACCCACACAGGCACAGGAAGAACATGCAAAAACTCCACACAGGAAGTCCGCACCCCATGACCTATGCACTGTGCGGCCGGCGTGCTAACCACAATACTAACTACAATACAACTACAACCACAATGCAAGAGCTTAATTAATACTTTTTTTCAAAATCAATTAAGCCAGTAGTGTAAGCCAATAATGCCTGAGCAATATCTTTGTAAAGGGAGACATTATTATACAATTTTTACATATTGAACCCCAATAGGTTGTGCAGATTTACCTAATATTATGCCCACAGTTACTTAATAGTTAAATTTGTTTTGCACGAACGTGAGGGTGCACACAATATTACAGAGGCACTATGTTCCTTTTCTCGAAATGATTAGGAAACATCCATCTAAACGGCTCACCTGCTGTCCACCCAACACAGAGAACACAGTGGGGGGTATCGCAAGTGCCCCTGATTGATGATCATAGGTCCCGCAGGAAGTAACCCCGCCACCATGAAGGAGTGTTTTCTGAACCCCAAGTGGTATCCGGGAAAACATGAGCGACTTCAGTCAGGGAGCATGTGCATGCTCATCGGCCGTGCTAATGTTTGGACTTAGTGAGTCTCGTGGGGCTTTGCTGCCAAAAGGGGAGGAAAGGAATCAGGGGCAACAAAACACACCATAGAGAGGACCCCCAAATCTTACAACCTGCCATAAAATTGGAACAGTGGGACATTTCCTTGAGCGACCCGACCAGAACTATTCATACAAATAATAAGCAGATGAAAATACTTTTAAATGATAAATCCGCGTAATTCAGAGGTCATACTGTATGGCAACAGATTATAATATTATGACCTAAAATTATGTATAGCCTACTCTAAATATTGTGCTGTTCATTTAATGTCCTATAATTACTTCACACACAGACACACACACACTCATTGTAAGATATCGGTATGTATAGTCATAAAGAGTCACATATTGTCATGTAATGTAATAATATTCCAGTATTCTGTCTATGTCATTTCAATCACGATGAAAATCATTCTGGGATGAGCACAGACCAGTCGCTTCATATGGCAGATTGTTTCTACATATAAAGTCCTATATCATCTAATTTCCACAAATGTTACAGAACAAGAAACACAGAGCGATGAATATGTTATTTTTCAGTGTTGTTATTTTTTTAATTGCAAACATGCATCAGGAGGTCACTGAAGGACGATCTATCCATTTAATTGCGACTGCTCTTGTCCTCTTTGGGGTCCCGGGCGATCTGGAGCTTATCCCATCTGACTTTAAACCAGAGGACTGGTTGCCAGTCACTTTCAGGACCCACAAAGACACATATCCACTCACACTCACACATCCATAATTCTGACTTTTAATCGAACCTATTATGCCTGTTTTTGGAACATGCGAAGAAGAGAACCTATGCAACCATTGGGAGGATGTGCCATCACAATCCAGGAGGACCTGGGAAGCGAACCCCTATTTCACTGTGCTGCCGCAATTTTAAACTGTATAGACAGTTTTAACCCTTTCGTGCACCGTGCAACCTGATAACATGATAAGCCGTCCATTGTCGTAACCGCTGTCCCTGAAAGGGTTAATATATATTAATAATAATTCCTGCAATAATTCACCAACAGACCAAAGGGCAACTCTATATTTTGTAATATGTATGAACTCAATAAATAAATAAAAACAGGATCAGATGGGCTCTTCACTCCTTTGCAAACGCTTCTGCAGTATAACGTCGTTATGTAATGGCCTGATTTATTTCACAATCTAGATGACGACAGCAATGGGTTGGCCAAACACATTCTTTCCTGACCACAAAGTCCTCCTTTAATTCACAACCATCCATGTTTGTTTGCAGAAGAAAAGGCCAACACCTCGTGTGGATTTTTCATCGTACTTTTTATTTTATTTTTACTTTTTTAATTCAATTACTTTTAATTCATTTTATAATGGAGGGGGTGGGGGGGTTCTCTTCATTTTTTAATGCTTCAATTTAGTTTAGTTGTATCAGTTTGAGGATTTGTTTTATTTATTCATGAATTGTTTATTTATATAATATGGAGTATGTGTCAAATGCAAGATAAAAAAAGGTCACTCATTATTGTGTAGTAAGGTAAACTGCGATTTTCAAACTACTATTTGAGCTTCCTTCTTCAGTAGTGACATATAGCTATACCAAAATAAAGGCATTTAAAATAATCCCCGGAAGCTCATGTGTGATATTTATTGCCAAAGACAAAAACTAAGGGCATTTTGCTGTATTTTATTGTTAGTTTTACAAAGTTCCACAAACTTAAGACCTAGTTTCAATTTGTTTTTTTTTTTAACAAAAACTTGTTTCCGTTTATATTTTATTTTCTTAACAAAAATGCTTGTTCAATTTTAGTTGTGGTTTTTTTCATTAGTTTTTCTTTACTATAATAACCTTCCTCATTACACGCTTATAATGCTTTGGGTGAAAAAAGAAAAACATGTAAACTACCTTCCATCAAGTATTTTCAGCCTTTTTGTAAACATTTGAAATGCAATGAAAAGAGACTCTGTTCACCCACAAATAACACTGGCATATAGAAACGAGCATAACTGTAGCTGTGTCATCACATAACAAGCCCTCATAAATGGTGAGCGAGTCTATTAAAAGGTTCAGAGAAGACCACAGCGCAAGCAGAGCTGTTTAAGAGGAAAGGCGTTATGGGGGGGAAAAGCTTATAAGTTATATTCTGGAATTTCAAGGGGCTTCATGTACGGTAAGTAGATTTGTTGTATTTGCTGCAACGACACACCTTCAGCCAACTTGCCCATCACCCCTTCGATTCCCATCATGGCAGCTTTCATTATAAGTCAGATAACATCAGTGGAGTCGCCGAGGCTGTGCACAACTCTGGAGAAAGGTGGGGTGGTTACACCTGAGTGCTCCTCCAGCTAAGCACCCATATAATAACCAACAAATATTATAATTCCAGGAAACTCTCAAATTAGGCCCTGCTCTATTGGCCTAAATAAATCTGCAGGTCATTAGAAGGAGACCTGCTGGAAAACAGTCCAACATCAACAATTAATGTCTGGGGCCAGAAAATAGTTCAGGCCCCAAAAGCGATGACCTGTTTTTTTCTTTTCTTGAGATTTTTGGGACTCTCTCTGTATGGTTTATTAATGTTACAATAAACTGTGAAAACATAAGGCAATTTCATGACTTTTTTAGGGGTGTATTTTTAACATTAAAATGAAATTATAAAAATATATTTGTAAATAGAGCTTTGGCAAATAGTCGATATTTTTTCATTACTGCAGAATGGAGTTGAGGGCAGAAATGAAGACATGCTAAACAGCTTTTTTTTATCATTGACAAACTGGACATGCAGAACTCTTTTTTTTTCTTTTTAATGACAAAATATTTGTATTTTGCAGAGCACCCACACTTTCATTCAAACTTACATTCATAAGGCCACAAAGCCTGTTTTGGCTTTACTGCATCCACAACATGAAGCGAGGCCCGTGTGTTTGGGTTCAGACTTACTAGAGTTGAAATGAGTTCAGTTAAATCTGATTATGGAGCTGGTAAAAGTCCCGGTTATGATGATGAGGTAGGGAGACTGAGTCCATGCACACTGTTCAAGTCTTCATGGTGATGCTGCTTGCTCAGCGGACTGGGGGGTTTTCTTTCTCCTGAAATAAAAAAAAGTCAAAAAATATATATACAGTACTGTATATAAATATTTACTCCGTGTTTTGCTGATCTACATAGTTTTCTGTATGTTGATGTATCAAGTATAGAGGCTCAAGTAAGGATATGAATTGCTTTAAATTTAAAAGTGTACTATAGCATTCACTGATAATAATGACATTATTAATCAATTTTTACAGATACAGTGAGAAAGGTAGACTTACATATATGTTTATATATACAGCATATAAATATATGATAGTAAACTGAGGCCCCAGTAATGTCTAGTTCATACCGTATAGTGCCTTTCAATACCAATGCAAGCTACAGTCATATTAATAAACATTAAATGAACATCTCTGTGATGTCAGTCAAAATAGAAAATTATAATCTCTGTGACGGCACAATTTGATAAAACTGCAGCTGTACCTTTAAAAAAAAGTGGCCGATGAATGCGCTAATTCTGGTTGGCTAATTACAACGTAACTGTGTCGTTATGGAGCTGATTTCTTCTGCAGACATTGTTTATGTGGCACATGTGTTCATTTCTAGACTCAAGTATGGCTCCACCATAATGTACCTTCTCGGGCGTGGTGCTTGAAGGCCATTGGAGAGTGGATCTCCCCCGCGTGCATGCTCATCCCGCTGCCCGGGTGAGACAGGGCCGGGCTCTGCGGCTGCCAGTGGTGGTGACCCGGGGCCACGTAGCCGCCTGCTGGGCCACTGTACACCCCGTATTGGTTTGTTGGGGAGTACGCACATGCCGAGACATAGCTGGACAGTGTAGAGGACGGCTGTGGAATATGCACGCATGTGCAGGAGAAAAAAAAATGTTTGCTGTAACGTCAACGGAGTTGAACTGAGCTGCTCTCATAGCACTGTAGCATTGGATATGTGCTCATATATTACAACAAAGCGTCGTTTATGGTAAATTGTTACCTGTGCGTATTTTATGTCGGCATCAATGGCTGATTTGTCAATGCCGTTGACTGAGTGAGCCGCAGGGAAAGTTGTTCGATTGACGCTGCTCCACTCCTCCATTTTAGTCGGATACCCCTCCGTTCCAGCGATGGCTGATTAAAAAAAGAAATAAATAAATAAAGTAAGTTTACGTTGTTCAGAAAAAAAAAACGCAAAAGGCGACATTTCCATTAAATAGCATTCTATTTCTATAAATCACGTGCATCACAAAGCCGTCTCTCAACGACGCCTAATTCTATTTGATAAATCTGGAAACAAATTCGAAAAACTTTTTACAATAAGTATGATTATTATTGGTAGGGAAAAAACGCAATACAGCAATCTGATTCACTGTTATGAAGCGAAGATTAATCGTGTAAAAATACATTTTAACGACACACGTGATTAACGCTTCAGTCTAAAATGTATTGTAACATATGTCTTTATTCACTGACTTTTCAGGCCAAGCGAAAAAAAAACTATATAACGAGCAGTTGTGGGATTAGGGGGGGATCGAGCTGGTGAGGAAGGTGTTTGCACACACGTCATGCGTGAAAAGGCCCATTGAAAGTGGCCTAATGGACACATTGTCCTCCCGCCGAACAGGTTGTGTCGAAGAAAAGTAGTTAGTCACACCGCGGGCGGTGTTGTGCTCACCTGCGGGGTCCATGAAGGCTCGGATCCCGAGGATGTTGCTGACGGTGTGCGCAGAGGGCCAGGCCCTGGAGATGCTCACGTGTCCCGCCGTCACCGGCACCCCAGGAGGGGAGCCCATTTTGGTGGCAGCCGGAGACATGGTGTTGGAGTAGGAGTACGGATAAATGTGGTTGTAAGGGAGGCCGGCCTGCGCCGAGGCTTGCTTGCCGCCTTCGTACTGGCCGGGCTGGGACAGATTTCCAATCTTGTTGCGTAATATCCTACTGATGGAGCTCACCGAGGGCACGTTGTACTTATCGCAAACGCCGTCCGCTAAGAGTCTGTCTCGGATCTCCCATGCAAAGATCCCGGGGTCGTTCTGTTTGTATTCCCTGATGTTTTTCACCACGTTGGGCGTCGTGACGCGAGGTTTGCTGCCGCCGATTGCGCCCGGTAAAATGGAGCCCGTTTCGTTGTACCGCGCCAGGATCTTGCTCACGCAGCCGTGCGAGACGCGCAGCTGCCGGCTTATGTCGCAGGGTCTGATCCCCAGCTGGGCCAGCTCCACTATTCTCAGACGAATGGCGTTGGGCAGGGGTCTTCCATTCACGAACACACCGCCCAGTTGGTTCACCTCTCCATAGGTTTGCTCTGCGCCACACACGCACAATGAACTTCAACAAAAAAATTCGAATAATCTTTTCCACGCAGATAGTTTTCAAGTCATAAAAAATGTAGGCTTGCAAAAACCTAACAGAGCGGGGAGTGGATTTTTTTTTTTGGTCATATTTTAAACCAACTCCAACTTTTGTGTTGAGGAAAAAAAAAGGCGTTCCTTAAACATATGTCTACTCTCTACAAAGATCGTTGAAGATCAAAAAACATCACCGTTGTTGTCATTGTGTCATTTTCTAAAGATAATTGCGCATTTTAAATAGCACTGGCATAGATGCTGCTTTCTCAACTTGACTAAAGTGTACATATATTAAGCGCACGGTGGGCAATGTTTGGATTTTTTTACGCAGGCGTGGTGAGCGTGGACATGCTTCCATAAGCTTCAAAGCAGCGAAGCGTACAGTAAATAAGATGCAGCCTTACCCATTTGCCTCTTTACGTTCCGTAAACACACGAGCCTTCTTTAGATGGCGGCAGTGAACGCACACACTGAAGTGGAACAACGAAAAATAGTCCACTTTGAGCTGCAGCGCGCGATGTTCTTCGATCGTCTTTCAGACGCATGCAATAAAGGTGGCCGCCACCAAAAGTGATCTTCATCCGATAAAAGCAAATTGAAGTTATCCCGGGGAGTCTGGGCTTAGCTGGAATTAATTTGACGCGTCCTCTCCACGTCAATCGTAGCTGTTCTACGCAGAGGTTGTGCTTGGGTTTCATTGGTCGCGCAGAGCTGTGCGAGGCTGTCAGCCAATGCAAACCTCATCCGGTTGGATTCGTGCAGCCTCCTTGAGTATTTTGCATAGGGGAAGTGGCAGAAAGGGGAAACGTTTCATCCAACATGCAGCCTCCTGGTAAGAACTTCAAGCATATACAGTTCATGCACACTATATTTGCGGAGGTATGTCAGGGGGGATCAAACTGATTGGAGAAAAAAATAGCGGGGTTGCAATTTGGACAAATAAAGCGGATTAAGAAGGTGTTCTAAAAATTTTAATTGTTAAAATGTCATCAATAACACAATTTATTAACTATGCTTGTTGAAACTATATGTGTAAGATGTTTCCAACGGAATCGGCTGCCTTACTAAAATATCACTAATTTTACTAATATGACTAATAGCCTAAATTTGGTGCAATTCGTGAC
>NW_017804839.1:22500-84056 GCF_001891065.2 Hippocampus comes
ACTATTATTGCTCACTCAGAATGCGGGGGAAGTCCATTCGCTTTAAATGCACACATCGCTGCTTGTCGTCGCCCCCCCCTCCCCCGCCCCTCACCCACTCTCCTCCTCTACTACAGTGTAGTTTGACCCTCTTGTATGAGAGGTGGTAATATCTGCTTTTGTTGTGCGCCTGCTGGTGAGCTTGTGTTAAAATGGAAGCTGGAGGACAGCAAGCTGACTTCTTTTATAGGCCCAAGAGCCATTCTGGGCAGTCGAACACGCCTAATGAGGGCGTGCAGCGGTGCCATGTGAGACATGCCAGCTTTTTTACCAGGCTGGGTAATTGCTTGTGACCTTCAATAAACACGTCTCATGTGTCTTTATGTTGTCAGCATGTAAGCCTAATTGTGACAGTAAGGCAGATGCGTCAGATTTGTTGAGACAATGTTGGACTGTTGGAGTTTAAGGCAGGGAAGTCGTCGTTTTGTTTCAGAGGCAGACTTGTGTCTGTGTTTGCCCCCACTGAAGAGAATGACATTTACCTGAACGAAACTTTTTACTGTAGGCTATGTGTTATCTTCAAGCGTGTTTCCTGTTTTAATGCCATGACGTTGGTTTTTTTTTTTGTTTTTGTTTTTTACTGTGTTGCTTGCTTTTCCTCTCAGCATTAAATTAACTCAAGGACAGTTTCACCGTGTTGAACCTTCAGTTGCTCTCCCTTATAGGAAGTGACTTGTGTTACATAACATGTGCTACTCAAGTGCTATAGAGACAAATATGGCTTTGATATAAGTGAAAATGTGCTATCACAATGCCATATTTTTTTCATTTCTGTTGATTTTTCTTTTTACATGGCCTCAAGATCAAAATTGATGTTGTTCACTACCACTGCAAAACTGGAGGAAGAACAAGTGTTATTTTTAGATGTGTTATCTGGAGCAGATAAACGAGAACTTGCACTACCACAATAAGGTTCCGATCAGGTTAGGGCAGTAATTGTCACAGTAGTCCAGAACAATGTGTGTGCGTGTGTGTGTGTGTGTGTGTGTGTGTGTGTGTGTGTGTGTGTGTGTGTGTGTGTGTGTGTCACAGAAACAGATAGCAGCGAAGACACAGGTGAATAACTTCATGAGAATTGTGTCTAAAATTCTATTCTGTTCCAGTCGAAAATGGATTTAAATCACAACATGAATGCAGGTACCGATTGTTGCTAAAACACACACAAAGATGTCTGTGCCTGAAATATCCTACCCCAAAAATGGCACTATTTTTCCTTCATTTTAAAATGAATATGGTTGTATTATTTTCATAGGATTAATTAATTAATAATAATAGTTAAATAATGAAATCTCTCGTACAGACCTATGTGTAGGACTTTCAGTGCACTACTATATTTAATATAACAAACTATATTAATATGACTTGAGTGTGTCTCATTTGAGAGCCATGATTAGAAAATACCAAAATGTTGATCATATATATTGGTGTGGTCCAGTGCTGTTATTTGTGTGACTTTAGAGGCATATTCCCCCAAATTTTGGTTAAATTGTGAGTTGTTCGACTTCTTGGCCACTCGACATTGGGGGTTGTACTATGTTTTTCTAGATTTTACACATTACATCTAAGACAACTTATGTAGATTCAGATGAGTTGGTTGAAAATGATTCCTATCCAGTTTCTGGTATGGATACCTGTCAAGTCATACGGTTTAGCCATAGTTCATATGGATTTTGTGGTGAATCTTACATATATGGCCATATCGCACAAATCATACGGATTCTGAAAATTTCCGTTTTTTTTTTTTTTTTTTTTCCCCCTAACAGGTAGTTCCGTTTGCTTTTGCCCAGAATGGTGCTCGTCTACTCGAATGCTTTCATTTCCGGTAACTTTCCAGTAAATCACGTGGTTCCTAGTTGAAAACAGCAGAGTATTTATTGCATACTTCGGTAGTGTACAAGCAAGTTCTACAAGGAAACAAATATATCATTCATATTTCGTGGGCTTTTTTCTGCCGTTATTTTGACAAATGCTTTGGTATGTTATAAGGATTTTTTGCTCTTTATAAGGATTTTTTTGGTAGTTTATACAGGTTGGCGCTCCGAAAAGTTGACAGGTATGGATATGTGGTTATTTTTATTTGATATTTTAGGTACCAAGCTGTCTTCTGCTATTTCAGTTCACTTTCCCAACTCTCAATATTGTCGTCAGTCATCCAACTGTCTCTATAATGACAGCGAACAGTCTCCATACCTTTAAGTCCTTTGGATATTTATTTTGCAAAATATGGTTCTATTTAGAGTGGGATTGACAATGAGGCAGAATGGTTTTAGGGTGTGGCGAGCAGTTCCATGGTCGATCAAGATAAGGGCACTTGCCTTTTTTTGCAGCGCAAGCCTCTTGTCCAAACATGGCAAATGAAAAATGCCCAAACTTGATTTTCGAACTACAGTTAACAATCCAATCTCATGCATGTTCTCAGTAGATTTTAATAGGGCAGTAAAAAATATTAACTCCAACAAATTGTACTACTGTACTTATGTCCACCACAGTGATTAAAAAAAAAAAAATAGAAATGACGCACTGCAAACATAATTAACTTGTACTTTGATTCTTTGGTGGGACCAAATCAGAAAATGGTACATAGTGTGTGGTTCATTAAGTGTTCATCTGCTGCCCCCCCCCCCTCGCAAAAAAACAAAACAAAACAAAACAAACATGTATGTCACAAAGTACCGGTAAATGCATTTTGCCTCTGCTGCACATAGAAGGAGATATGTCGCATTGAACGACGCAAAATGTATTTTTTTCGATGTAAAGTTCACTTCAGACTTCCTCAAATGGGAAGCACAAACACAGTTATTGTGCAATAGTTTGTGTTACCCGAACCAAATACCGGTAACACCCTTATCTTTGTGAACTCTTTTTGATTTTGTTATTGAAACCGGACTGTGTTGTTGAACAACTTCAGAATGGTATGAATAGGCTGTGCTATGATAAAAACAAACAAACAAACAAACAAACAAACAAAAAAAAAGGTCACTGAATGGTGGGAAACATTGCGGTCAACTACAACCAAGCATTCGAAACAAATCTACCAAATATTTCCATCCATCCATTTTCAACACCGCTGATCCTGAAGAAGGTCATGGTAGCCTATCCCAGCTGACTTTGGGCATAAGGCTGACTACATCCTGAACTGGTCACCAGCCAGTCACAGGGCACATTTCGAGACAAACGACCAATCACACCCACATCGTCACTGAATGGAAACCGATCCCCCGCTGCCCACCCACAACTCAGGCGAGTGTATCATGACACCATCGGCGACCGAACAAATATTTTTCAAATAAATCCAAATGGTGCCTGACTTACACAACACATTATGTTTTGCATGCAATCCGACGACAATTCACATGAGAACGGGCTCTTGTCTTATCTATGTCTTGTTATCACACTGGCAACATCGAGTTATTGCAGTTTCTGGCCATTCGTGCAATGTTGTTGTCTTCAGCTGGTTGAAGACAAAAGCTTGTAATAGTCACATGCACGTTTGGATACCTCCACAGTTGGCTGTTGTTAGCTGGTGCAACTTTGCCGGCTGTGCTCGTCTGTTGTCAATTAGCGGAGGAACCTAATTAGTTTTGGGAGCACTTCAGACTTCATCTACAGCTGCTGTTGATTCATGCTTGTTCTGCTTGGATGTCCGCCACAGAGCGAAAAACCGTGGGTCACACATGGTTGTTGACATAAGCCTTGTACACAATCTTTATTTCACGTCTCGCTCTGATGTTGAACATTATATTCTGACGTGCAGGTCTGTACCTTTTTTCCTTATTCACGCACCAGGCTGTCCTGAGGGTGAAATCTTACCCTACCTTCAGTTTGTCTCGCTACTCCCATGCAGCTTTCGCGTCTAATAACAGTCTTGCCTTCACTTATCTTCTTGAAACTGAAAAAGTCAACTCGCGTGTCACGAATTGTTGCGAGTCTAGCGTAATGCTGTGCCTCTAAGTGTAAGAATGCTGGATCCATTATGGAGAAGTCTGGAAAGGGCTATTCAAGGCCTTCTATCAGAGGCGGTGTGATATTCTGTTCCGCCAAACCAGAAATCAAGGACTTGGACAAGCCTTCTTTATGTCAGGAATAGGGGTAATGTATTTGCTCTGACAGCTGCTCCTTTTAAGATTAATAGCCTTATGAAAACCGGGTGTCTTTTTTCCCCCCCAAAAAACAGGCTCTATATCATTCCGTGAGACCTCCTCCCAAAAGAAATCGAGGGAAGAAAATTAATGTCACAACACAGGACAAATGTGTGTGTGTGTGTGTGTGTGTGTGTGTGTGTGTGTGTGTGTGTGTGTGTGTGTGTGTGTGTGTGTGTGTGTGTGCGCGCACGCAGAACTCGGGTTGGTTGCCAACTATCATTAATTTTTTTCAGCAAAATAGACCTCCTCCCAAAAGAAATCGAGGGAAGAAAATTAATGTCACAACACAGGACAAATGTGTGTGTGTGTGTGTGTGTGTGTGTGTGTGTGTGTGTGTGTGCGCGCACGCAGAACTCGGGTTGGTTGCCAACTATCATTAATTTTTTTCAGCAAAATTGAATAAACTCATTCCTGCTCTCTGAATTTTAAACACAAATCAGGCAATATTTGTCAATGTTGGTCTTGGTATCAGTGTCAATGGAGGGAAATCAATCATCAAGTGATCAGGATTTGGACAAGATCCCTTTCAGAAATTGCAGTATAACCAGACTTTTTTTTTTTCAATTCTTTGCTTCCAACTTGGTGGGAAGGGTGGCGCACCCTTTTCTGTACCAAGTTGACTTGCAGTGCCGCAAGACACCAAGCAACGTCGATAAAAGCATGCTTGGATTTGCTTGGCGTGGAAGAATTTGACCCATCAAACAGAGACTGTGCATCTGGATGATGAGACAAAAATCCCCACAGTCATCTGTGACCAACTCCATATTTTCTTCTTTGTAATTTCCACTCCCAGTGTAGGTGTAACAGCCAAGCCTCCTGGTATGTTGTACTTCTAATGTATTTTCTAAGTCCCAAAACGAAATAATAGTCTTCTCTGCTGGTGGCCCACAGAGATCTGGCCTTGTACCGTGACCTCGCTGACCCACACATTCATAAATACGCTCCATTATTTCTACCCTCGTGTGCTCGCCAGTTAGGCCAAGAAGTGGGTTTGTTTTGGGTGTCCTGTGTAAATTCCCGCAAGAGACACGCTTTCAGGACGTCCTGAATCGCACACACTATGCATTGCCGCCTGTGGTCACCTGTCATGGAGGTATTCTGCTGAAAGGTGCATAACCTGAGTCCAGCGTTTGCATAATGGATACTTGTTTGTCCCGCTGCTGATGGTTTAATTAACTCAGTGTCTGTCCTCTGTGAATTGTAATGCTGTTCTGAAGTCCACATTCAACAGGGCCGCACCTGTAAATGGACCTTTAAGGGAACGTGTGCAGCTGACTGATGTCAGAAAAAGAGCCCACATGGTTATTTTTTTGGGGGGGGTCAAATGTAGACACATTGCCTTCCAGGTCATGAAAAATTACTATTTATTTTATGGTGAGCACGTATTTCAGGAAGCTCTCATTTCTCTCATCGGCATGCCGGCATTGAGCAAGAATAAGTTCATGCCTTTTTAAAACTAATGAAGCAGCTTGGATACATTCGATATGTTGGGCGCATTTCAAGCTGACAGTCAGTGTGAGGTAAAGATCAGTTCACTCTACTATTGGGGGAAGCTGAGCTCACTCAACCTGGTGGTGAAATGTCTGACATGTTTGCACTGAGTTGAGGCAGACAGGTCTGCAACCAAGCCCGGACATGCAGGCCAAGAAAAAGCCCCTCATTGCCCCCCGCCCCCGTTTTCCCAGGCAGACGAGCCCCTCCCCAAGGGTGACAGCTCCCTTCGTTCGTGCAGCCATCACCCAAGTAGTATTAATTCCCTTCTCTTTGTCTATTGTTTTTACAGCAAACGGTTGACTATTAAAACCAATGCGGAAGGAAGAAGCTTGTGGCAATAAAATGCATCGTGTGCTATCACAAATGACAGAAAAGAAGAGGGGAAGTGAAAATTAATGACATGAGGATTTAATGCTTCCCGGGATTTATTGAGCCAGGTCCACTATTTACAGGAGAAAAAAAAATCTCATGCCCACCACCAAACAAAAATGCCACAAAAGTATTGATGCACTAAAATAACGATGGTTTCTCAGTTTACTCCCAGATTGCCTTACTCGGTGTGAAATCTGGTTCCGTTTACTGGAACGCAATGCTATTATTCTGTTGGAACAGGTGGATAAAGAAGTTAGTTGCACACCCTGCCACCCAGAGGGTGAGCATTCATTTGTTCTGCCTGTCACTACACAGTATGTCGCTGGCATTGGCAGATGAACAAAAATACCATCTTTGCAGCTGCGGAAAAAAAAAAAAATCAAACCAATTTGGTGAAATTGGATAATTTCCTGCAGGACACCTTATGAAATCTTACAGCTGACAGATGTACATATCATAGTTAAGAATTACTGTTCACAAAGTGCTTGTTATGTGTAAAGTGTTATCTTTTTTGTGATGTTTTTCTATCATTAGGTAATTTTGCTTTCTTTTATCTTTCAGTTTTTAAGAAAGTGATTTTTTTTTCATTTAATCTAACCTTTCAGACAACAACGGCCAACAAATACTCATTGCATTTTTTAATCAGAGATGTAAGTATTTTTTTTGAGTGATTATGAGTCTGCCCTCATTTTTTCTCTGGTATATCAGGTTTAAAAAAGTAAATAATAATAATGATAATAGTAATAGTATATGATATTATGAATTGAGTGTTGGTTTCAGCAACAGCTGGAATTTTATTCTGCAACACTATAGCTAAAAAAAATACACATGGCTGTTTTTTAGAGGCCAAATTTAAAAACAAAAAATGAAAATATCCCACAAACCTCATTTTAAAAATCTGATCGATGTGCTTTCAGCTAAAACAAAATCAAAATACATTTCATGCTGAATGGAAAATTATTATTCCAAATGAAATTTCTATAATAGATTACACTTGTCAACATCTAATTTCAAATGTGGCCCTAAATGTATTTTTGACAATAATAACCAGATAAAGCTTTGTGTCAAGTAGATTGAGTTATTGTTTCATTACCGTAGTTCATGAGTCATTCGTAGCTGCCACTAGTAACATAAATTCTACCCACTGTAGCATTATGATCAAATTCAGTAACCTGATTTATTAAATGAAGATTAGGTGGTAAATGCCCTCTAGTGGCCGTATGTATGAACAAAACCAAGGAGTCAATTTGACTACCTGTCTGTTTTACCAATAAATTCACTGTAGACTGGCAGATTAAGATCATAAAAACATGTCAGAAACTACATAGTAGTTCCTCTTCTCAACCGAAAGGTGCCAAAAAACACATACGAAAATATAATTTACTGGCAAGATCGAAAGCCTGTGTTCTTTGTGAGCGTTGCGATCATAATCAAAGATAAACCAGTTATTTTTCCGAACAAACAAACTAAAAGATCACACTGCCATTAACTGATTTCCCTGCAGGCCCCCATAAAGTCCACAGGTAAATATGGGTGCTGTCAACTTCCTTCAAGGCTGGTATAAAATGTCAAGGAGAGCTTCACGGAGGGTTAAATAGAGGATATCTTTTTTTTTAAATTATACTCAACATCCACATAGGGATGAGTGATGTAAACAATGGAAGGGGCCAACATCTTTAATCAGTGTTATTGGGGGGGCCACATAGGACTATGCAGGGTTTGAAGCAAACAAAGATCACCACGTACTGTGATTCCCCCCGTGTAAGGACTCCCGCATAAGAGTCCGGTGCAAAGTTGGCAAAAAACTGCTGAACAACAAACCAACATACATATTGACAAATATCATTTTACTTTCAGGTCGGGAAAATACCGTACAGCTCTTTAGTGCATACCGCTGCCCACTCAAAACATACACTCCGTGTATAGAAAATGGAAGCAACCCTGCTCGTATTCAGTTCAGCCCCGTGAACAAATACTGTACACAAGGCAGTCTTGAATAGAGATAATTTCCCCAAGATTTAACGGAAAACCATAATCAAAAGGTTTATATATAAATAATAAAGGTGTAGATTTGTGTTGTCATAGCAAAGTGAAGTAACATAATCTGATTCCGCCTCCTCAGTTCATCACAACCGGCCATCACAGTCCCTGCAGAAATCCGATTGAAAATGGGAGCACTCGAGCTCACACGTACATAGTCAGAGTAGTCCTCTCGAAGAAACCCCTGCAAACAGACACACGAGATCCTGTTAGTGACGGACTCAGAGGTCCGTCTCTACTTAACCAGACTGGTGACGATTACCCTGATGGATCAAAATCCTCTTCCGTCAGTCCTGAGTCTCTCGTTTTTTTTTTTTTTTAGCTTCCCTTCATTCGTCTATCGACAGCAAAACGGGCATCCGTCAGTGAGGGACTGACAGACTTTCAGTCAATACTGACAGAATGCCCACCTGTGGAAATCACAATTGGATCAGAAAGGAGCTTCAAGGGGATGGTAAGAATGTCCCCAAAGGAATTTTACATTTAACAATAATTGCACAAAATTTGCACTCTACAGAATCACTACACACCAGAATATTCTGTCAAGTCAAAAGAAGATGATTTCCAAAATGACACAAGTTAAAGTTCCAGTATAAGCTTAGCAAAACTTTCATGATCAACAAAATCAAAAACTAGGGCAATTCGATTGCGGGCCCCTCCCTGCTTTGCCCTTCATACTGTCTTATTTCAAAGAAGGATCTCCACACGCATTTGTTTTTTTTATGCCTGCCTTTATCAAAAGACTCTGTACAGCTTACATGAACCATTGTCAAATGAGACACGTTGGAAACCTGGACCGTAATGCGATTCTCTTTAACCTGCAAAGATTTACAGCAAATGTGACAGGATTCTTCAAGTATGCATTTCACATTAAAAATCCCTCAACATCAAAGTCACACATTGGCCCATCTTGTTGTTCTGAACTGAGCTCTCTTTCTCTCTCTGTGTTTTGACTTCATGTTATTGTGGTGTCTATGACAACCAAGCCACATTGTTGTCATTAGTTCGGAATGCAAAGTGTCTAACCCTTAAGTTCAATTTGTGTGAAGTTTATATTTAGTTTTTGAGCAAAAGAATTAAATATGACCCATCTTGGTATGATCTCATTAACGCTGAATGGTTCTGATTTGAAGAATGCTTCAATCAGGTGCCGTGTCACTGCGGCACAAGGACTGATGCCGCTGTTTATATTCTTTCGGCGGCATTTTGTAAACTGGAGGTCACCGTCACGGTGCCCAAGATGCCACGGCCTGTTGAAAAAAAATATCTCACCTGTGATGGTACATTGTGATTTCCTAGGAATGTTGGAGAAGTGATCATTTGAAAATATAAACACGTGGGAAGATCGAGGGAACGAAAGTGTTGCCGATTGATATTTATCTGTTTCCTGGCATGCTACGTCAGCGTCGATACGTATTTATGCGAAATCATTAACATGATCAGGGTGTTCACATTGGCAGTGCAAAATTGTCATTTTGGAAGAAGCCTTTTGTATTCATCAGTACCCAAGAAATAGCTCTCAGTTTGAAAAAGTTAGGTGACCCATGTTGGAAAATGTCAAACTAAAAATATTGAATTCGATCGAAGAAAGAAAGACTTTATTAGCAAAAAAAGTGTGAGTTCAAGTTAAGAGGGGATGTTTGACTGTCTGTTTGCATCGAGATGACTCATACTAAGCCGCCGTAGCCTCTTTCTCCTATCCTGAACTTGAACCCAGACAAGTACCAGCAAGTCCTGGAGGACAGGTTTGATGGGCTACTGTTAATAGTTTTCTTTTCTGCACTCACACATCCAGCCGGCTTCAAGATTGTCGACGATAAACCCCCTCAAAAATGTTTGGACCAGTTTTTAAATGTAATATCATTTGCCATTGAAATGAGGAGTAGCCTTACATCATGTGACACACTTTCGAAAAAAAAAATGGTGACATCTTACTTTTTGCAAAAAATTAGCGTTCATTTTCTGGATGTGGACCTACGAATCCCTTTTTTGTTCTTCACCTTTTAGCACTGTGGGTCATATCAAGTTCTCAGCAGCGAGAATGCTGACTCCCTGATAGCATCAACAAGATGGTGCAAAGTGATGACAAGTCTGCAGAATCAGCCTGCCTGGCAAGGCGAGAGGTCACGGGTGACTGAGAACACGTAGTTTTGTTAGTCATGCCATCATCATTAAGAAATGAGCCGAGGATTAGTTAAGTCAGCCGCCGCATTCGACACCGACTGGATGGTTTTCACGACATTTACTGACATGAACAACACATTCATTTTCGTCGTGCACAGATGCCTTTTTTCGATCAGGCGTTTGATTTTTTTTTTTTTTAATAAGTTATTATGTTTGCTTTCATTGAAAGCATCTGTGAATTTTGATTTGTGTTTATTGTCTATTGTATTAACGCTCAAAAAGCATACAGGATGTTACATACTGCGATCATATTTACAGTATGTGGTAATATGGTATAACATTTAAATAGATGCTCATAAAGTTGAAATTAAATATGTTTTCATATCTTTCCATGAACCACACACAAATTTGAGCTAAATAATTTCACGGTCTGCATTATGAGTCCAGTTTTTTTGGGGGGGAAGGCAAAACAACAACTTTTTTTCTGTTCAGCAATCTATATTTGGGCTTGGGTGAGGTTCTTGATTGATGCGGAGAGAATTTCTTCCACCTCTGCAGATCATGCTTCGCTCCTCAAACGTCAAGTTCTTCCATACAAGTTGCACATACAATGATTTTTTTACTGTATAGCCATTCAATTATTTGTTTGTTAAGTTCGATTTTTTTAAACCCAATTTTGCTTACTTTTGAGCACAAGCATCATTTTTTTTTTGTTGTTCAATCTTTAGTACTTTCCAGCCTTGAGCTCTACAGATGCAGCCCGATATTGAAATACGCTCCATGTTAGTGTGAAGACAACAAGAAGGAGGATGAGCGCACGCTGCAGCCCGACTATCAGAACGAGGTGGGTACCTGAGCAAACTCTCTTTTGGATACATTTACATGTAAACATGTTCAGTATGCAGGTGGAAATATGGGCCGTTGGTGAAAAAATATTCATAACCTCTATACCGGGGGTCATTTGGCAAATGATAAACTTGGACTACACCGCTCGTCTCATGAAAAAGTATTTGAATTAAAACATACTTGGGGGCATGAGAGTCCTTCCGTACGACAAACGTGTTCACACATTTGAAGCTGCAGGTCATGTTGAGTTCTTTCAGCATATCTGTTTCACTGCCACACTCTTTTAAGTTTTTGTGCGGACAACCCTTTCCAAAAGTCATGGGACGGTGAGGACAATTCCTTTATTTCTAACTTAAAAAAAACAAATATGGGACGAGACCAACATTTCAGCTTTCATTTCCAGGTAATTACTAGTAATTTAGATTTAATATACAAGTTCACATTTTAGGTGAGAGGCAGATTATATTGACTTTAGTCAAGACTGACTTTGAAGACTTTCTCACTTTTCAGCTGCTGGTGTAACATCTCGATGTCAATTCATGAGGTGTCTGCAATAGTAGCTCTCATAATGTTTCTGTCTGTAACTGCTGCTGGTTTTCTTGATCTACTCATCTGGCATCTCTTATTTGATACACCAAAGTCGGGACATTCATTAAAATCATATTTTCCCCGCTTCGTAAGTGAATGTTTTTCCACACATAGAAAGTTCTCTTCACGGCATTAAAAAAATGTTGGATGAGCTCCAAATTTCGAGGTGACAAACTTTGAAACCATTTTTAAATTTTTTTTTTTTTAATTTAAGGAAATGTTTAAAGTTTTACTTTTGCAAAAGTACATCTTCATGCATTTCACAACAAAGAAATACAAATTGACAGAACCTTGAACTGAACCCCAAGACAAAACAACTTGCTAAATGGATTTGGAGCAAAAACAAAAAACAAAACTTGCTTGTTAACTCACATTGCTGTCATAAATCCAAGTGAAAGGACTTTTTTAGGCCGAAAAAAAATCTTTTTTGGGGTGTACTTTTCACGTTGGTCACACTTATCAATCAATCAAACTTTGCTCTGCTAAATTCGGTGTCTCATTAAAAATATTGTTGTCTTTTAAGATGTGGATCAGATTCAGATGTATACATTTGCAAATAAAAGCTGAAATGTTGATCGCATGTCTCATGTTTCTCTATTTTAATGTCAAATCCAAAAGTTTTCATTCCAGATCAAAAGTAAAGGACTTGGCCTCACTGTTATATGCCCACACAAAATTATATACAGTGAAATAAGATCGGAGCCCTGTGAAAATTGACTTACACTCCAACGTTTTTGCATGTTTCTAGAGATGCCACAAGATGGCAGCAAAGCACTTTTTATGTTGGCTAAAACTATGGACTGAAGAAATGCAGATTTCCCCCTCACAATCAGCATAGTAAAATACGACTGAAATTAACTATTGCTTTGGTACCATATGGTTGTTTCTTGGTGCCAGAACAATGTTTTTATGTTTGACATGGCTTTGGCCTGTGAACCAAAATATCACATAGGTGAGTTTTTCAACAAATAAGGTTCCCCTGAATTGGTGAATTTGAGAAAGCCAAATACGATGAGAATTCAAAGAACGTTTTGGAAATTAAGGAATTAAAAAAACGGCATTTCTTAAAAGACTAACGCTCATTTTTGAAATGCACTTACTTATTTTTGTTATTTTGACTTCAAGATGGCGCCGCGCCAAAAGGCAGTGAATTGGTGAATTTGTGAAAGCCAAATATGATGAGAATTCACAGTACTCCCAAAGAACGTTTTGGAAATTAAGGAATTAAAAAAAATGCATTTCTTAAATGACTAACGCTCATTTTTGAAATGCACTTACTTACCATTATAATATAACAAGAAAACTAATTGTCTTGTGCACAAGTTGATGTAGCAGTGCGGCGTTTTGCACTTCTGAAATTACACTTAAACACTGAAGAAAAAAAACAAGGCTTAGTCCTAAGCACACTTGACATCAAGGATCAACATTTTAAGGACACGCGATGCCACAGACGCTTCTCATTGTCTCATTTTTTTAACTTGGAAAGCAGTGCTTAAGTAATCATGAGAGAAAATAAACATAATCTGAGTCCACAAGTGAGTCTTTACAGAAAAAAGTAGTAACACTCAGTTTTGTTTGACGCTGTCAGAGGCGTTGCCATTTAAAATATTATTTTGTCAATGAGTCCACACGTGAGTCTTTACAGAAAAAAAGTAGTAATACTCAGTTTTGTTTGACGCTGTCAGAGGCGTTGCCATTTAAAATATTATTTTGTCATTGTTTTTTGTGGTTGGATAGTGCAGTATTTTACTGTGGCGTAGAACAAGAAATTTCTTTTTAACATTGTCGGTGCAACTTTGGCAGTTTAGTCTTTTTTTTTTTCTTTTTTTATTGGTCCGACTGTTGTAAAATTTGATTGAGCAGGGTGAAACCAAGCCCAATACTCCAACATTTCGTTATTGAACTACTGTGACGAAAAGATGGGCGGCTGGGTTGGATAGCCAGTATGTTCAAACACACACAAAAATGGACCGGCAGGTGGCAGTATAGGCTCGCACAACTTTATGTCCTCGCAGGCCAATAATCTTTTTTATTCTGCTCTCTATGGCCTCTGAAAAAGGCCAGCAGGTGTCAGACTATACCAGTGATGTTCAGAGGGCACGTTATCGTCCTTGCGAGGCTCAGGGAACATGCTGACTGAACACCGTCGAGTAGACATTTTCTGGTCGTTTATCAATATTACTATTATTGTCATTATGTGGTAACTTTGGCAGTTTTCACCTTTTTAAACAGTTGGTATTGTCAAGTGTTTTTTTACCAATTCCTGACCCCCAAATTATTAGGATGCACTTCAAATGATCAACATAAAACACAAACAATTCCTGTTCCTGCTTTATGGCTAGCCAGTTGCTACTTTTTTTTTAAGTTGGTTGTCCAGCTGAGTTTATTTTCTTTTCTTTGTTTTTTAAAATAATATTAATTCAATTGGATCACAAAAATAAAGCAATCACTGATTTTCATCAGTCTATTTTTCAGTAAATGTTTATTCACTGTGACTTTTCTCCTTTTCTAAGTTTCAAGCTATTTTAATGACCATTAATGTAAAGCACCGGCGTCAAAGTCAAGGCCCGGGGGTCAGATCCGGCCCCCACGTCATTTTATGTGGCCCGCGGGAGCAAATCATGTGTGTCAACTTTCATGATTCTTGCTGAAATCTGTACCGAAATGTCAAATTGTCATGGGTAATAAATACTGTTGAGGTTTTGCACCGGCCCTCTGAGGGAAGAGGCCGTAACTCCGAAGTGGCCTGTGACAAAAAAATGAGTTTGACACCCGTGATGTAAGGGGTGCAAACAATTTTGTCCAATTTGAAAAATACACAAACTAGTCACAACATCAGATATACCTGCATCAGGTCATGAGGTTTTACATAAGATCTGTTTAAAAAAAAAAAAAAACATAAACATTTTTCAAAAATCATTAGTTCAACACAGCCCATAGAGCCTATAGGGAAAGGCTTCTTACTGTGTGCTGTTGATTGCATTTTTTTATTTTTATTTTTTTGCAGCGTAAGATGGTACAAATATTGGCGACACTCCTCAGTATGATGCAACAAATTTCTATACCGATGACAAAAACACAATAATACATATACATTGTTGTTAGATTAATACCTCTCTATATTTTGAAAAGTATAGCTCATACGGATCTTGCATTGTGTCTCTTTTTTAGTGCAGGCGTATCTAATTGAGCGGTCAACAGGAATGTGATTTCACAAATGAAAAATAAACTCACATTCTTGTTGTTTGTCCTGAAATACCTCCTACAGCGAGTGTATTTAGCTGAGCAGGGATATCACCATTACACATCGGCACAGAGCTGCACCAAGAAGTTGAAAAGACACCTCTGATTAATGTGACATTATAAAAAAAAAATCCATCATTGACAGCGAGGGCCACATTGCTCATTGGGTTCAGCCGTGTCGGCTCCCTTTTCTTCCCATCCTTCATCCGCTCGGCGCGGTCCCCTCCACCATGAAAGTCGAACAAATGTGCTGACATTGATCCTGTCTCTGCTCCCGGCCTAATTTCATTCCTGCCCGAGAGAGACGGCTATCTCCAAAGATCTTGACAGACAATTGTATTTACTATTTTCTTTTCACAAGCCAATAAAGGGTGAGTAGTTATTGCATCAGATTATTTGAAAAACCGTTTAATGATTCCAATTTATAACTCTAGACTGAATAATGATACGGCTAAGAGCTGACAGGCCATGATAAATGAAGCCTCATATAATACATATTTAGTGTGAAGAATTGCTGGAGATGAATTGCGCAGTGATACAAACTCATGATAAAGAATAGTAAGAGCCACTAGAAGACTTGATAATGCGCTATTCATTTTCAAGTGATTTTGCTGCTTAATAAAAGAGCACAAATTAAAAATATATTTATTGTAGAAGAATATTGCCTGATATCTCTGCGTGCTGCAGTGCCACTCTTTTTCTTTGAATTGAAACCTGACTTATATGATGCTTGCTGTCAGTGTATTCCATTTCATCGGATCACTTAACATTTTTTCGTCCACCTATTTTCTCCTACCTACCGATCTGAATTTATTTTGGCGTAAACCTTGGACTCACCACTGGTCAAACCCAGGGCAAATGTGATTCTGTGTTGAGTGGGAATTGATACCATGCGAGATGAACAAAAGTCAACCGTTTTTCATTTATTTAATCTCATTTGTATAAAAGAAAGAACTTAATTTGAGGTCTTGAGTAACACAATTTCTAAACCTATTCAAACCAGATATGTGATCCAGGACAGTACTTATGGTCCTGTATTTTGTCTGCAGAAAATGTTCTCCTACGAGCCTCGGCATGAAAAACTGATACAGAAAAATGTTTCTTCTTTCTTTATTCTTGTTTATTGCTTGATGCAGATCAGTGATATGTAGAGTCATTATCATGTTAATAAAACAACAAACTGACTTCACTTTTACCTCGTGCTATACATGCAGTTTAATCAAGTATTTTTAATCACAAAATTATACTTTGAGTTATTGGAAAACAATGGCTGCCAAGATCCTCAGATGGCTTTTAACACAGACAAAATGTATATGGCGGACTTGGGAACTGCCCACCTCTGTTTTGTACTCCAGGGTGATGTGCCTGCAGTGCAAGGGCAACATCCTCAGCCATCCCTGCATCCATCCCGGTTTTCAAGCCTAAATTAGAATGATAAAAGTCTATCAGTGATGAGGAAATGTAAATGAGGAGAGACGATATGGCCTTCATTTAACAATACCGCTTGCATGGGGTGCGTGGGGGGGGGGGGGGAATTATCTGAGGGTCACGTTGATGCCTGGAGCACACATGAAACTGAGATGACAGTTTTGGCTTTGATGTAGATACAGAAGGGTCAGAGGACGGTGAGATGAAGCCCATCAGAATAAGTGACCCTGATGTCTGTTTGGGAGAGCTGTATCAAAAAAGGGCTTGAACAGCCTGTTGTTCTATGTGAGCACGTCCTTAAACACAAATTGACATAGACCTCACACATATGAAAGCATATTGCTTAAAGTACCACTTAGGACCATGCTAATACATTTACCGCCATTGCCATTCATACCTGGTTCACTGGTAAGGGCAAGCGAGTTTGTTCTTTACCAAGGTTTCGATGCTTTTATTTGATTTTTTTTAAATACTGTTTGATTCCAAAGGTAAACTCTCTTTTGACATTGAATGAAATGCTACCGGTGCTATAAATACTCTTTGTGACGCCATGTGCGCAATCTAAATTTTAGTACCAATTTTGATAATGATTTATTTCCCAAAGATTTTTTTGAAAGCATTCACGGAGCGAATCAGTTGTCCGCAGAGCCATCAATCTGCCCATTTATCCATCTCGCCAATGTTATATAAATGAAACCAAAGTGAAGGAAGATATGTGCAGTAATTGCTTCTACGTTGTACTATGTGTTCCATGCATCAACCTCCATATGTCAGTCTAGCGTTCCATGCACACTTTGTTCTCCTTAAAGCTCTTGTTGTGTTGGTTTCCATCCAACAATAATCATGTCCTAATGTGACCTGCTCTGTAATTAATCATCCAAAATCACCCAACCCCTCACATCCCTATATTGCCATGTATCTAAAAACTGAACCAATTAAGAAAAAAAACGTTTGAAGCTTTTGCCCCATTTTGCCAAATGAGCTCCATTGATGTGATGAATATTTGACCAAAATCTCAAACTTTTTTTTTTTTTTAAAGAAGGAAACCCTTTCTTTTCATTGTCTCAGGTTTGCCCAGAGAAGCACTATTCCAAACCGTTCTTGATATGTGTGCAATTGTGACCATGGTTTCAAAAGAATTTATTCAATGTATTTCATTGGATTTTAGTTCAAGGAATCTCCTGCAAGTGAGCTACTGGGAGATGTGGTAAGAGAGTAGCAAAGCAAACCCAGGAGAGGCTCCTAAAACCACAGGTTGTTTCTCTCAACAGATCCTCGAGATGTAGCTCATCCGTGATTGCCTGATAGTTCCGGACACAGAGGGCTGCGCTTCGACCTCCCATACACAGCCTAGCAACACACTATGACCTCATCCCTCTGCCACCCACCCATAATGGCAAATCAAAGAACGAAAACAATGTGGCCTTTTTCAATGGCACCTTCATATCAGCAGCATAACACCAAGAATATCATTTCTGTCCATCTTTGTAAGAATAACCTGCATTCCAGATTTTGATCATATTAAAACGCTACATTACTGCTCCTTTTTGTTGTTGATTTTTGTTTTCACAACCAGCAACCATTCATTATTACATGCAGAGTTGCGCTCTTGATGTATATGTTGTTAAGCTATTATTGAAGTCCTATAAAGTCCGACAAAACAATGCATCTTGCAGTATTAACCCGGTGAAGCTGAAAACGGGATGGAATGGAATCCAATCTTTTTAGAGACATTTTGTTGTTATTTCACTTCTGACAACGTGAATGAGGACATAAAACACGCACGCACAATGCGCATTGTATTACCTTGGCGGTTATTTAGCCGTGTTAAATCCTCCATACGCAGGCCTCCCACCCGGAACCTCAGTTCTCGTACAAGACCTCAGGCGACGGTGAACAAGGGGAGTCTGAATGGCCCTAGACTGGCCTTTGTGTGGCCCTACTGCAGTGTCTCTTTATTTACACAGTCTTTAATGCTGTATGTTTTCTTTCCCTTAATTGCGTTGGCCTTTGGTGGCCTCTGGTCAATCAATACCATCTCTCCAATGACATCAGCACCTCTATTCAGCCTGTTTGGCCTTGCCAGGTGATGGTGCAGCTTCGTGGGAGAAACTAACAGCTTTCTTTTTTTCTCCCATCACCGAGCTCACCAGGTACCATGCACCGCCATAACAACGTGTAAATTATTGATAGATAACACGACAAACGTGCATGTGCCATGAGTCAGAACACTCTCTGCCAAGAAAATAATCACACATTTGGTCTCCCTGGATCTTATTACAATCACGCTGATGATTGCCAAATGACGAAAAAACAAAAACAAAAAAACGACGGATTAAACACAAACAGAAGTGGGTCTTCGTCCGTTAGTATAACTGTCACAAACTGGGCCATGTCCTGACGGGCTTTTCAGTCCGTCACTGACGGATGCCCGTTTTGCTGACGACTGACAGAAACACGCCCCGCCTGTCTTGTGTGTTTGTTTGGGTAGGGGGGGTCTTAGAGAGGACTGCTTTGACTATGTACACGTGAGAGTGAATGCTCCTGTTTCAAAAGGATCTCTGCAGGGGACCGTGATGGCTGTGATTGGCCAAAGAGGCGGAACCAGATGACATCACTTCACGGTCCTGGACAACATAAATCTGGCATCTTAGGCGTTAAAACAGCTGCAGGCAGGTCATCCATCCATCCATCCATTTATTTTCTGATTTCCGACCTTTGTCCTCACAAGGATCGCGGGGTGTGCTGTAGCCTATCCCCACTGTCTTCGGGCAGTAGGCGGGGGACACCCTGAACTGGTTGCCAGCCAATCGCAGGGCAGGCACCAGGTCAGTAGATAACAATCCATTTTAATCACGTGGAATTTAAATTTTTTTTAATCTATTGGAACATGACGTGTTTTTTTGTGTGTGTGTTTGGGGTTGGGGGGGGGGCAGACTGACTGTTGGTGAAATATACAGATGGAAGCAATGACGGAAGCGCAGTTAAAATAACATGAAAGACCGATTTACGATGACGGTTTGGTTCGGCTTGAAAAAATGACGGGCACTGTCGACGATGAACGGGCACACAGGCCGCTGAAGCTATCTACCATCCATCTACTTATCAAATGATGCAACGTATTGTGATGTGTTTTTAAACAGAGGGTGCGCCTTTCTGTACACTCACTCAGCGGTGGAAATGATGGTGAGGTCTGCTTGATGCGGCAATCAGTGTCAGCAAAACAATTTTGTTGACCTTCGACACCGTAGATGAGGTTGGGAGAGAGCGAGTTGACATGCGTCCACCGCTAGCGCGCGTGTGTGCGAGAGCGCAAGCACATTCATCATAAGAGCTCCCCTCTCCTGTGTCCAATTCAGCGATGATTCTCTAGTGCGCCACCATGGCAATGTTTAGTCAGAGCAGGACATAATTATCTTTTTGTGTACTTTAATAAGGAGACATCCGAGTGTTCAGATGACAAGGGCACACACACTACAAAACTCCTGCGCTGTGATATTATCCCCTCCATTCGATGTAATTAAAACATAAATAATGAAATGCCGCTAACTAAAGTAACTGGTATGCAAATTTGAGGATCTAGTGAGTTGAAGAACACTTTTTTTTTTAAATGCCAAATGGGGACCATTTAAAGTTGACCTTTGGAAATGTTATTTTGAATGCAATGTGATGGTGCTGTTTAATTTGAAGAGGTGCTTATCTCAAAGTCAACATCTTACTTCTGTTTTCCTGACGTACACTCAGTCACCATATATTAGGCAGTAGCCTGGCAACCACAAGAGTCGGGCTGTCGCAAATGGATATGTTTGCAATACGCCAGGCCTGGCGTGCTCCTTACTGCTGACCCCGCCTGCCATTTTGTTTCGTTCCTGTGAAGGTGTCACTGATAAACGTTACCTTGTCTCAGCAGGTGTGCCTGGATGGAGGGCCCCGCCGTACGGAGGAGGTCACCAACCCTACAGTGTTTCCCCCTTTTATTTGAATAATGGGCCATTAGGACGGGTGGATGTCCGACGTTAAAGTAGCCGTATGTGTCTCTTAGATAAAAGACATAATTATCTGAAAGAGGGAGGATGTGTTTGTACACCCTTTCCCTCAGAATTTGGCACATACTTTGACCATTAGGTGGCGACAGCGAGTGATTGAGGAAGGGACAGATCAGGCACGGCACTCACAAACACCTACTCTGCACACGATTTGGAAAACTACATTTTATGATATATTCAATTCCAACAGGGTCCAATCGAATGAACAGGATCCCCCAAAAAATGACAGCATGACTGTGTTGCAACCACAGCTTGAAGTCAATCACCTCATGACTACCATTAGGAATTTGCTGAATCATAAAACAAAGTATGAAATGTGTAAAGCTTCCTTTGGTGTTCTTTTCTGACAGCATTTTGGCTGCTTTTTCTCCCACGTTGTTGGAGTTTAAGAGCGACTTTCCATACAATCCATTGAAATGGGGATAGGACATTTGGAGTGTTATTTATCAAATCCCAAATGGGTGCCAATTAAGGATGAGTTCTTTATCATTTATTTGCCCTTGGGGGTTTTATGCCTCTGCCGCTATCACCTTATAAAAGCTTCCTTTTACCACAAAGAATAGAAGCCCATTTTCATGACCTCCTCTAATGTATTTTCATCCATCGTCACTGCCTGGAAAAAAGTTTTCACCTCAGCACAAAACATGTTAATTGCCAACATGGACCTAGTATAAAGAAAATATCTCCACGTTGATTATCTAAATATGTCGGCAACCCATCTGCAGGAAGCCATTGAAATTACTAAATTGTGTATTCTCCTTGTCGTCTTTCAATTTGAATGCATTCTTAATCAAAAGGCTTCAGAAATGTGCAGATGGGTAATCCTTGTGTCTGCAAGGAGCAGCCTGGTTCAAGGTGAATGTTTCACACCCTTAAGCCCTCATGTTCTGCTCCATTGTCTGGTTTTAGTTCATATCCTCACGGGTTGCTCGCCGCACCCAAAAAGGGGCACTTTTCTGCAACACGCGCAGACATTAGCAACTACCCGACACCTACTGTATATTGAAGCTCGGCCTTCCGTCTGATTTTGCAAACGCAATCAAAAATGTTTCCAAGAACAACACTGTCTGTCAACAATCGCGTTTGTGGTTCAACTTTTCTCTTCAAACAAATCAATGCGAACGGAGGCCTTCACTGTTTCGGGCTTGAAGTTTAAAATGAGACACACACACAAACTTTGCGCTCACAACTCAACTGTTGTCGTATTGGTTAAACGTTTCATCCTGTCTACCAGATCTAATTGCTTGCCTGAATGATATTAAAAAGCGCTTTGATGTTTGTGGTTGGTGCGGCTTTGAAGATTTCAACCACTAGTCCACTCAACCACTCAACAGTCACAAAATAAGCTTGTCTATGGACATATTATTTTCAGGTTCTAAATGCAGCACATACTTTTTCAGTATTACAAAATGGCTTTTTGTTGTTATTGTTTTTTGTTAGAATAGAAAAGTCCTTGCAATATCCTTGTTCTAATTCAACCAATCTTGTCCATGCAATGTTATTCAAAATATATCATATTCTTTCCTGCCATATTTCGCTTTGGACCGATGCTGAAGGTGAAAGTCGATATCTTCGTGAAGCTTTCAACTCTTTGCCTGAAGATGCGCCGAGAAGAGGAGACAAGGACAAGCTTTCCTCTTCCCGTCTTGAAATAACCCGTCCTTGACTCGTGGTCTCATTTATTGTTTTAAAAGACGCAAGAAATCTTGGGAGACTAAAAGCGAAGTAACTGTCGCAACCCGTATTTTTGAAGTTCTCTTTTCATAGACTTCCCGGGAAATCAATGTAAGTCAGCACGTTGACATCTCGCGACTACCTTGAGAGACCGCCGCTGCGCCTCCATTGTCCACGTGAGTCTCTTCACTTCCATCGCTTATTTACCGCATGATTTGCTTCTCCACCTGTTTTAAAAACCTCTCCAATTGAGATTGTTGAGGAGGTCGTCGCTGCGATCCGATACTGCTGCTTCTACTTTCACCTTGGGAGACGGCTATTGTCCACTGTGTTGAAGTTGACCCCGCGAGGTGACCTTCTTGATTGATTTCAATGCCCCTTCCATAGCTATGAAACAAGAAAGTTGACTCACCGCTACACGGATAGTGCCTGCCTCACCGTTAATTTACAGCTTTTATGTGTGAAACATGCGCCCATTTCATTCTTTCTTGACTTGCTGGACAGTATGTCTCCGACTTTGTACGCAGTAAGCATTACTAGCAATGTCTCAGGTGAGAGAAACATCTGTCTGTCATAATGATTGACCTCTTTCATCCTCTTTGGACATAAAATATCTGACCTTAGCTAAAGCTATTGTTTTGTATCGGTTGAGAAATTTGTAGAATATGAAGTGAACATGACACTTATGGATTTGACTCCCATTTACAGAAATGACCGCTTCCACTCTTCTGTGAATTTGTTGTCCAATCCTCAAGGAGAAGATTTTTCAGGTCAGAGGCCACTCAGAGAGTGCCCGGCTTCACACTCTTGATTGTAGTCAATCCCAACAGCGTTCGATGGGGTTGAGGTCAGGGCTCTTAAGTGCTTCTACATCAAACCCATCCAATAGGAATAGGAGTGACCGATATAACCAAGAAGCATCGATGCGCTGCGAGGATTGTCGAAGAAAGTGTGATTGGGAAGTGCCGCATATCATGTTATGAATCGGTGAAACCAAACTGTGGTGTGTACCAGATCCTCTTTTTTTCCCCCCATGTAAAACTGTGTTGATACTTTTATCCGCTAATGACTGAATATTTTTATCCCTTGAACTCCAATCCTGTTAAATCAGAACTCACCCTAAATTGAAGTCAGTTGTGTTGCATTGCACATGTGAAATAAATTGATTCTGGATGTCAATCATTAAAAATAATTCATGATTAATAAAAACAGGTAACACGAACATTATTGAAGATAATTTGAGCAAATATATGACTTCACGGCGGCCCGGTAGTCCAGTGGTTAGCACGTCGACTTCACAGTGCAGAGGTACCGGCCTCCTTGTGTGGAGTTTGCATGTTCTCCCCGGGCCTCACACATTCCAAAAACATGCGGGGCAGGTAAATGGAACACTCTATATTGTCCCAAGGTGTGATTGTGAGTGCGGATGGTTGTTCGTCTCTGTGTGCCCTGCGATTGGCTGGCAACCGTGTCCCCCGCCTACTGCCCGAAGACAGCTGGGATAGGCTCCAGCACCCCCCGCGACCCTAGTGAGGATAAAGCTGTCCGGAAAATGAATGAATGAATATTACTTCAGAAGTGTGTCTCAAATCGGTAGCGCGTCACACAAATCAGTGCACAAGAAGTAGCGCTCAGTTTCAAAAAGGTCGGTGATCCCTCGTCTTGTCAAACTTGCAATTTACTGCACCCGATTAGTCGGTTTGTGTCTTCATTATTATTAATTTGATCTTGTTATACTCAGTATATAATTATAATCCGTGCCTGCTGGATTTGTAAATTTCCTCATTTGCAAAGCACTCAACATTCAATTTCTGTAATTGTTCACCATATATGGTAATAATCCGAACAGCAATCAAAAACACATTAAAGCACACGATATATAATAGTTACAGAATGTTGCGCATGTTACTGAGTGAACGTATTTGATTCCCAAGGAAAACAGAATCATACCGGGGAGAAGAACCCTTGTTGGCAAGCACAAGTAAAGAGTCGCTTCTTGCAGTTGGTGGCCAGCTTTGCAAAAAGCACCGCGGTAATTTTGGAGCAGCCGTCTTCAGACAAAGTTTCTCGGCTGCTGATTGGAAAATCAAAGTTTTAACTGCCTCCACAGTTTTTGTTTGGGTTGATGTCTGCAGACTGATTCAGCTACTCTGTGACCTTATTGTGCTTCTTCTTGAGCCACTCCTTTCACTGAAGCATGTTTTTTTTGAATTTATTTCGCCAAGGGGTTGCACCAAATAAAATCATCTAGATTCAGACACATTCATTTAAGTAGATATATAGTCTACTCAAAGACATGTCTGGATTGAAACTTAATAAAAACTATCTTGAGTAAATTGAACCAGCATTTTTTTTCAGTGTACCTATTTCACTCAACATGTTTGAATTTTTTTCATTCTGTTTTTAATGCCTTTTAGTCTTGTGATATTCAGTCCATTACCATTATAGGGAAGAAAAAAAACATGACAATTGGAACTTTTTTAATTGTTTTTTTTTTTTTTTGCACACCACAATATTTACCTTTTGGCAGAAGTCTGAGTGCCTTGGTAATTCATACATAGATGAAGAGCTGTGCAACAACTATTTGTATACATAGACATTGCAAATCATATGGTCGCCTTGAGCCTGCGTGCCTTGCACTTAAAAAAAAAAGGTATCTGAGTCAAAACAAGTTTATCTCAAGTATAAAACACCCCTAAATATAATCATTTGATGACAATAGCTAAAATTTCCTGTGGGCCCGCTGAACCTATTCCGTGTTCCTTTTTTACACCGCTTTCAAACAACTCATTCCATCCCATTTCTGTTTCACCTCTCTAGGTTGTAACGTCGGCTCAAAAATCTTAAAACCGACATAATCCAGAGCTCCTTGTATTCACAACGTGCCGGTCGTCATTTAAGACGCGCAACTATTCAACTGATGTGAAGCATTTCTTGGACAACAGCTCATCTCCTTGAAGGGCTAACAACAGCCATTCATTCCCACCTTAACAGTGGGGCTCCACGATCTCACGCTTAAACCTCAAGGCTAAGTGCACGCATTTGGGGAGAAAAATTGCAAAACCTTTCAAACGGATAGCGCCGGCGATCAGCGGGTGAGTCCCCAGCATACAAGTGAGCCCTCGGGTTTAATTAAACTTTTTAAAAAGTGTATCATCCATGAAAACCGTGCCCATTTGCTTGAGAAGCACTCCCACTTTCCCCTCGAGTGGTCGATACATTAAAACTTGAACTGATTGATTTCAGAAAGCCGTGCCACCGGTGTCCTCACGAGGCCATTAACAACATTTGAAGTATGGTCATCACTGAGCTTAAGGCCGGGGATTGATAATAGCTTGACCGACAGGGCCTATCTTACCCATCCCTTTTCAGGAGGTCTTGTAGTTAGCACCCAGAGCACTTGTGGCGAATCTCAAACAAACACAAGAGTATTCTCAGAGCGAGTCAGCGGTTGAGTGGGAAGCTTCTTTCTCATTGGTGTGAACCCCATGAATACATTCCATCTCTAACTAACTACTTGGCCTTAATGTGGAATTCAAACGAGGTATGAGGCCAATTTATTTATTTGTATTCCTCGGGTCTTAGTGACACCCTTGAACACAGCGATGGCAGGGAGGATAATCTCACTCTTTCATCAACAAAGTGGCACTGCACAAATCCGCATCAGCCGTGTATTCACTATTGATTGATGGTCACTCCTGCAACACCAGGCAACGCTGTTACTATCATGCACGAATTCCAGGCTCCCCACAATAAAATCATTGTCGTGATTTAGCCTCTACACCCCCAAAGGTGTCATAATAGCTCGCCCGGTGTTTGCCTCGTATTGCTTTCTTCCTCAACAATTAGCCGTGCCCTCTTGTGAGCTTCTATACCTCATCCTCTGATGCAAGGGATGGTCTTTGGTGGACTCAAGGAGACCTGCATGTACAAACAGATATAGATAGATAGATAGATAGATAGATAGATAGATAGATAGATAGATAGATAGATAGATAGATAGATAGATAGATAGATAGATAGATAGATAGATAGATAGATAGTGTGTTTATACTCTACAGAACTTGTGCACACCCAAGTGTATCCGTCTGATAAATGGGAATATGGCTGTGTTCAGAATGAACCAATCACATAAAACTCACATTAAATGTAAGTCAGTATATACTTGACACCTTTTAAAATGCCTTTTATGAGCAGCTGTTTTTGGAGGGTTTTTTTTTTTTTTTTTTTTTACATTTTTGCAGTCAGTCCAATCTATAGCATAAGCTGTAATCTTCTTCCACAGCATTGTTCAAAGGTATCAATCAGTCAGCATCAGGACATAAAAGAATTTCCAGTGAATTGGATACACAGTAGGACACAGTGAAGACGGTCATCATTAAGTAGAAAAAAAAAAACATGACACAACATTAACATACCTAGAACTGGACATCCCTCCAAAATTGATATATATGTATCCATCCATCCATCCATCCATCCATTCATTTTCCAATCCGCTTATCCTCACAAAGGTCGAGGGGGGGTGCTGGAGCCTATCCCAGCTGTCTTTGGGCAGAAGGCGCGGGACACCCTGAACCGGTTGCCAGCCAATCGCAGGGCACACAGAGACGAACAACCATCCACGTTCACACTCACACTTAGGGGACAATTTATAGTGTTTAATCAGCCTGCCATGTATGTTTTTGGAATGTGGGAGGAAACCAGAGTACCCTGAGAAAACCCACGCAGGCCCGGGGAGAACACGCAAACGCCACACAGGAGGCTGGAGCTGTAATTGAACAGCCCAGTACCTCTGCATATATATATATATATATACACACACACACACACACACACACACACACAAAACTATCAAGCGTCAAATATATCCATGTTTTTGGAGCACAGAAATGTAGTAACTCCTTATGCACTTCAAACGAACTGTCAACGGTTCTTGTCAAAAGAAATCACTGCTGTTTGTGTACTTTTGGGATCAACGTTGTAGTGGCTTGAATTGGAATCTTTCAGGGAGAATAGCTGATCTTTCAGCAATTTTTTTGAATGTCAAATATTTTGTACCAAAATCAACTTTGTGAACTTGAAATTCTGAGTTCAAGCCAAGATAATCCTCACTTGAACTAAACTTACATTTTCAAGACAGCTGTTGAACTTTCATTTCTGTTCAACCAGCATGAAATATGTTACAGTGTATGAATATGCAACACTTTAATGTTATGAATCTCTGCTCGTGCTTGCAGAGATTCAAATGTACCCTTTAACAACATCCCCATCACTTGGTAGCTTCTTTGAGGCCTGTGGGCACCATGTTGGTGACCCATGTGCTTTACTGCAGATCTATATAGTCTTAGTCATGACTACAAGGTTATTGTCAAGAACATTAATTATTGATATACTCACCATTATGCAACCTCTATGTTGATAATCATGACATTTTCAGATCATTATTTTTTTCACAATTTTACCATGTTTTATCTACATAGTATAATAAAGAGTAAGTAGTGTCTGTTGCTGTTTTTGTTGATGATAGTGAGGATTTTTTTTTTTTTTGGGAGGGCAGTTTAGGCTCTTTCGTAGTATATTTCAACAAAGAGTCAGAGGGTAGATTCGCGTGCACGCCAAAAGACACAGTGGCTACTCAATGGGCATTGTGAATTGGTCTGAGCGCGGGTTGGTCATCAATCATTGTATCAGGGTATCTAATGTAAACGTGGCTGCGTCCTGGATAACATGTCACATCTGCTCTTCTCTCACTGTTGCTTCTTGGTTACCAAGCCATTTATTATAGAGAGCCCTGTGTCGGGAATAATGTGAAGATCAACCTGCTACCCCCTTATCTCCTTAACTGTGACATTATTCACCGACGTTATAGTCCACATTGGTTGCAGATGGCAGGAAAAGAACGGAGAGAAAACCAAATGTGCACGCAGGGTTGATCCACGCGCTGCTGTGTTTGCGCTTCAGTCCGGTTTATGGCCCGATGAGCATATGGCCAATATTTTGTCTCACGTCATAGAAGGGAAGACAAACATTGAGCAATGCAAAGGAGTTAGCGGGAGCAGAGCCTCTTGAGCAGCTATGCAAACGCACTCTGACAATACGAGAAGAGGAGCACTTGCTTTCAGGGTATATAAACCACATCAGGTTTATCTGTGCACGCACTGCTTACTCTCATTTGGAGATATTTCATGACCCCCGCGCGCTCTCTTTTCGCGACCGAGACTTCCACCACCGGCCTCCCTCTGGTGTACGAGGTAAGCCCACTGCAAGCTTTCTTTGGTTGATCTACTGGCAGTCTTATTTAAAGTGTGGCCCTGCATGCGTGGACGTCACGTGGGTGTGCATGGGACACCATAAAAACAATAGCATACTGGAACTGCACCATTACAAAAAATATATATACAAATTCATATATCTCCAAATAGGCTACAAATATTCACCTGCAACATATGAACAGGTTGCATGCAGTATTTTCAATGTCCCTTTATAAGAGCCTTACACGTTGGTATGATGACATTTGTGAGAATATCTGACTTGATAAATATGGGTTACACATTATGATTAACAATCCCAAATTGTCCAAATTTCGGGTACCCTCTGTGTGTACCCCCTGTTGTTTCTTTAAAATGCCGGTAGGGTCCGCTAGAGCTCTACAGATGTCAACAGATGTTCACGTTATTGTTGGCACTCACCAAACAGGCTGCCTGAGAGGAAGGAGGACAGTTTCTATATGAGCGTGACAGATTGTGTTGACAGTATTTCTTTTCTTGATTATGTGCACTGTGCACTTACAATGAATATTAAGCGCATTTACTGATTTTGTCAACAAAGCCCACAGATTTAAACCATTTATGCTCGCTACAATTGCGCCCCCCCCCCCACCAAAAAAAAAAAGAATAAAAAAGAATTGTAAGCCTTTTTAGCAATTCAGGACGAATTTCACACACGCCCGCACACACACACACACACACACACACACACACACACACACACACACACACGCACACGCACACACACGCACACGCGCGTGCGCGTGCGCGTGCGCGCGCGTAAATGGCAAAGAATGACAGTGCGTGGCATGAAATCCACCGTTCGCACACGCACACGCACACGCACACACACGCACACGCGCGTGCGCGTGCGCGCGCGTAAATGGCAAAGAATGACAGTGCGTGGCATGAAATCCACCGTTACAAATAAACTGGTGCTTTAACAACTGAAGTCATCCTCTGGGGGCATGGACGGAACGCTCTAATCTCACCGTGACATGTTTAATTATCACACCAATAGAGACGAATAAAGGCTTTCCCTTTTGCCTGGAAGTGGTGGATTCTGTGTTAAAAAAATTAAAAAATAAATATCCCCTCGAGCTACATGTCCACAGGCCACGGCTTAGCCACCTCTTTAAATAAACCGGAGCGGCTTTACCTGAATATTAGATGTAGTCTTTAATCATAGAAGACGGAAATCGGGTTTGTCACATATATCATTGGTACCCCGAGGCGGGAGTGGTCACCTTTATCAAAGCCAAACTCTCCTCCCGAGGCGGCCAAACACGCTGAAATTCGGCGATTAAGAGGAAGGGGGTGGAGGGGGTGATCAACATCATTATGGATTCTCCCGCGGCATTCTTATTTGTGCATTCAATCGAAAGATGTATGTAATCAAGAATATTAAAAGCTTTTTCTTCTTTTATAAAGGAATCATTGTTGGCGTGAATTTTGGGGGGGAATTACAATGAATCACACGAGATGTTTTGGGGGAGTCATGCAAAAAAAAAAGAGAGAGAGAGAGACAGCGGCTCTTTGAATCACTGTCACTTGCTGAAAATCTGAGGAAAAAATTAACGTTTGTTTTTTTTCCAAAAGGTATGGTAATTCGTTAAGGTATGGCAATAGGTAATACGCTGTATAACTTTGCGTCAATATTCCCTTATTAATGGTTGGTCACATTTAAATTTATAAGCGCCAAATAATTAATTCTTTCAGAGTAAAGACCATCATATTTTTTCATGTGTTGTAAGGTGGTGGTGCACAAATAAGAGAATGATAGAGAGCAACAGTCCTGCGCCCCTATTTTGTCCATTAAATGCCCTGATGCATCTGCAGCGTGCAGGCCCTTCTTTATCTCCCTGTCTGGCACACACACACACACACACACACACACACACACACACACACACACACACAAACGCACGTGGAGTGACGTAGGCATTCAAAGGCACAGGGTGATAGAAAGGTATGTATGCACACACACACACACGCACACACACACACACGCACACCCACACCCACACACACACACGCACGCGCGCGCGCACGCTGGAGCACAATGCCAAAACAACGCGTAATAATTTCCAACATTCAAAATAATTTATTTCAAGACACTTTTATTACATCAATATTCATTTTATCTCCCAAAATTGGAAAAACAGTTGAAATAATTGAATCAATGTTTGTTTGTATTTTGTTATTAAATGCAGAGGAATTGCCTTGAGTTTATTCACCAAGTGAAATCTATATGCTCGTTTTGATTATTATGATACAAAATAATAATAATAAGAAGAAGAAGAAGAAGAAGAAGACGAGAAGGGAGGTTTAGTGAGTCAGTGGTAAAAGTGTTTGAACTCGGAGTGAAAGTAAACAGGTAAACACAGTCAGATAGTCTCTCCAAGTGGCTAAGTCCACTTAGCCCGCATGTGCACTTTCACCTCATCCTGCAAAAACCTCATCCAACTTGCAATTGAATTCAGTCAACACATGAGTCTGAGTGTTGATCCCCCACCCCGCACCATCCTAGAAAGTCAGGCAGCTTGTTCCCATCAGGTGAAATTTGCAATTGATCAAGAAACTGCCAACTCAAAATAGCAGGATACCTGTTACCCCCCTTCCTAAAAAGTCCGGTCTGCAGCCACTACTTTTGACACCCTCTTGTCGTGGTGCCACACGCACAAAAAGCAAAGCTCTGTGACATGGACCGATAAGTCTGCGCGGTGTAAACACGGTCAGATCATGGCTCAGTGCGCTTTGGGGGTTTGCAATAAGTAACAGTCAAATGACGCCCGGCAAGGGCCCGGTGTGCTTCCTGATGAGGCTGCAGCTGCTCGCGCGGGCCCTGCCTCGGTGTTCATGCCAAAACGTCCCTGTGGATGTCTGCCGTGCGCACCCTGTGTCCCCTGTCACATGTCGGATTTAGCTGGGTGCAGCATTACTTGGTGGATCAGGTCAGTAACCCCTCTCTCTTTTGCAGTAGCCTAAGAACCGGCTCGAGTTTGTCCATATACCCGCACAACTGAATGGAGCCTTTGTGACACGCTCAGACGTGAGATTAATTCTACCATCAGTATTTGGTGAATACAAGGCCTATATGTTCGGTACACGCCTGGCTGGGGTCTAAAATATATAGGCTATGTAAAAAAAAAAACTATATTCTTAAATAAGCAAAATAGTAATAAAAGATATGTAGACGATTTGAGAAAAAAATATGCTACACACAAATTAAGAAACACGAAGCTGTGGAAATATGATAGAATATGTGATATGATAATGATGATTATTATTATTAAAGATCATCTTCAATGTTAATGTACATTAAGATGAAAAATGCGAATGCTAATAATGATATTAGTGATGTTTACATGATGTGCACTACAGTTTCCGCCCATAAGTTTTGACAAGTTTCCTATTGAGTGTGCGTGTGTGTGTCTGGGTGTGTGTGAGTGTGTGTATGCGCGCGCGAGGCGTGCCCGTGCGCGTGCTCGCGCCCTGGAGGACTTTCCTTAATACTGTGCAAGGATCCGCGGATTGAATGAAGAGATAGTCCATTGAAAGCAGTTGAATGCCATGACAACTAGGAACAACCTCAGATTTATTCCAAACCGTTCGAAAGCATTGTGCGCCTGGGCGTCAATCATCTATTATTTGGGGGCCTGAAATAAATGCAAAAACTGCAGCTTCACAAAAGCTTCCAACAGGAGCCGGACATTTGTCTACATTTCCCCCATTGTCTGCAGCTTAGCAATCGGTTTGTATTTGTGTTTGCCCGGGTCCGACCACCCAGAATGCGGCCGGCGACTTGCTCAAAACGTGAAACATTGTCACCCACATCACATACTGGATAGCGGGCAGAGGGGAGAGAGCGGCAGGCAAAGTCTTGAAGGGGAGCAAAATAAAGTAAGCAACAATGACAGCGGGGTTGGAGCGCTTTTAAAAGAGGCTTTACATGCACGCAAAAACAAATATTGGGATGTGGTGCCAAAATGAGAGTGGCACCGAACAGATTGATTGAGTCATTAAAAAAAAAAAAAAAATCTGTACATTTCACAGGACTTTTCTAAAAGGCGTAGACAAGTTCATATTAAATGTATCACTTTTGCATATTATTATTATGATTATTATTATTTTTATTATTATTATTATTATTATTACTGTTGTTGTTAATAGTGTGTTGTTAATCACCTCCTCATACCGCACACTAGGTCCACAGTTTAAAACGGAACAAACAAAGCCCTGCTTCAACCTCTTGTCCTTGAGCCTGGGCCAAAATATTGACTCAGAAGGTTTACATAAATTACCCCTTCATCGTTGGACAAAACTACACCGCGTTCCAGAAACGAAAACAAATCGGTCAAAATGTATAAAAAATAATCATAATGAAGTAAAATCAAATATAGGCAACAATAAGTTTGGAACTATAGCGAGCATTTCGTTCAAAATGTGCCTTCTTTAAAGAGCGCAGTGAGTCGAAAGCTACTTCGAGTTTCTTTGTATGCAAATGGGGAGTAGAAAAGGCCCTCCCAGTCTTTGTAATTAATTGACACGTTATACCACTCATCATGCGCTGAAGCACCAATGGTAGATGCTCGGATCTCCCCAAAACCCACAATTTCACATCTGCAAACACTGTCTTCATCCACTTGACTCCTAAGACCCGCCCACACGTGGCCAACCTTTCGCGTGTTTTAATGCTTTTTCACTGCAGGTTCATGTGTGCAGACCAACCTTATATGGACGCATCGGACAAGGTAATGGCTTATTTGGCTCCTGCACCCAGCACCGGCACTGTATCCATGAGCCGCGCATAGTACTTGAGCCACTTTTGGCATCCCTCCCTGGACTCTCTGAGACCGAACCAGAGCTCCGTTCTGCAGGCGATGCTCGCCCACAGCGGCTCCTCTGCCTAGCCTCGACTCTCCTTTTCCCCCCCTTCAAAATATCAGCGTCAGCTTCTCCCTTTTCTCCCCTGTGTGTGTGTCTCCTTAAACAGCGGATTGTCCGACAGAAAGGTGCTGTTGCTGCAACTTTTTTTGTGGTCGCCCCCCCACCAGAATATGTCGTTGACCAACACAAAGACGGGCTTCTCTGTTAAGGACATTTTGGACCTGCCGGACACGAATGACGAAGAGGGATCTATCACCGGGGCGGAAGAGGACACGGAGGGCTCGGAGAGCACGTCCACGACGAAAAGCACTGGAGTTTTGGTCAAAAGTCCCCTGGAAAACGTGCAGAACCTGCCTTTAAAGAACCCCTTTTACGACACTAGTGACAATCCGTACACGCGATGGCTCGCCACCACGGACAGTATTCAATATTCATGTAAGTAAGAGGCTCATCATCTTTAAGAATTGTCATGCTTGCAAGCACCATGAAGCCATTAAAGATTTATTTGGATGCGCCGAGGCGTCGTAGTTCCACAAATGGCGCTTTATATTCTGAAGCTTGTTTGGAATTCGATTTGATGTGGATGTGTACCGGTGTTCTGGGAGACTTCCATGCACACAATGCACATTTGAACGCTTCAGTGACTCCTCCGGTTATTTTTGGGGGGGATGCTGTCCCCGCATGCATGTTGAAATGTCTACTTTTTTTTTTCATGACGCCTGCAAGTATATGAAATGTCTTTTTTTGGAGCCGGGCATAACATTTTGACAGTGTTCCTCCCGTTTCTCGCCGCCGCTGCAGTGCACGGCCTCACCGCCGGCTCCCAGGACTCGGCCAAATCCCCGGAGCCGTCCGCAGACGACGAGTCGCCGGATAACGACAAGGAGACGTCGAGCAGCGGGGGCAGCGACTCGGGCAAGAAGCGCAAACGGCGGGTGCTGTTCTCCAAGGCGCAGACCTACGAGCTGGAGCGCCGGTTCCGACAACAGAGGTACCTGTCCGCCCCGGAGAGGGAGCACCTGGCCAGCCTGATCCGCCTCACCCCGACCCAAGTGAAGATCTGGTTCCAAAACCACCGGTACAAGATGAAGCGAGCCCGGGCTGAGAAAGGTATGGAAGTGAGCCACCTCCCTTCTCCCAGGCGAGTGGCCGTGCCCGTGTTAGTCAGAGACGGGAAGCCTTGTCACACCCTTAAAGCTCAGGACTTGGCGGCCACTTTTCAGGCCGGGATCCCCTTCACGGCGTACGGCGCGCAGTCGCTCCAACACATGCAGTACAACGCGCAGTACGGCGCCACTGCCACGCCGCACTTCCCCACGGCGCACCACTTGGTGCAAACGCAACAGTGGACTTGGTAAGGGACGGGATAGACAAGAGACTCGTCTTTTGGGAAGGCACTAGGCGCTTTCACGACACGCGCAAATAGAGGGGACCGAGAAACCCCCACGCAAACCCACACACGAAAGACTTGTTTTTTTTTTCGCAGTCCACGCACTACATCATTTTATTCGGGGCTCATGTGTGCACCGTGTTTACATGTTTTCGTTAAGAGAACTGGCTCCAATTCCCCTGTTCCAAATAGATTTTAACGAGAATGTCAATGCTCTTCTTGTGAACTTTTTTTTTTTTTTTTGGTAAAACTATGTTGTGTGTTGGTTGTAGATATATATTTTCTCTCGCCCTTTGCCCTCGTGTTATTATCAGCACGTACGATCCACTTTATAATTATAGAAATGTTAATTTCTTGCTTCTTTTATGGACCGAAAAATATTTATGGCCATGAATAAATACTGGCAACTTTTCAGATATCCTCATCATTTGGTTTTCATTGAGCGGTGCCAAAATGTTCGTTTGTGCGTCAATTTGAGATTACGCATTCAAGTTTAGCATCATACCAAATGGTTGTGGTCCCCATTGGGATTTCTTGACATGCTGCTCCCACGTGCGCCGAGAAAATTTAAAACCACAGAACCAGCCACAAATATATAATTAAAACAACCTCAGATAAATATTATTGACGGAATAGATCTTGAGCCCTTCAGTCTTTTCTGTTTAGGCAAATGTAAGGCATTAGAACATTTCCTCTAAATCCAAGCGCCCTCGCTATAAAGCTTGAAGTCACTTGTGAAATGGGACCAAAATCCACTCACTTAATAGAAGAGGGCTTCTCAACACAAGAAGCTTTTATGTCAAAAGCTCTCCTTTTTGTTGCATTTGAAACCGGTCCACCGGCCTTGTGCAAATGGAGTTTAATGCAATAAACGCGGCGTTATCTTGTTAGACGCGTAACTTGCAAACAAGAGGAAAGAAAATAATCGATAGCTCGGCTGTCATCAAGAGGAGCCTCGCACTGACTTACATTCCGTTTGAATACGAACGTCTTTAACAAGAATATTTCCTGTCGCTGTCGGACGCAATTTGACTTATGGAGCTAATGTTACTCCTTTAAGGTGCGCGTCGAACGTACAAACCACTTCCACAGTGGATTATCTGACTCCGGTCAATATCTTGAGTAAATATTGCAGAGAAAAAAAAAATCTCTGCATTTCCTTTGGCCCAGGAACACACGCGCGCGCACACACGCACACACACTTACCCACGCACACGCGCGCACAAAATATCCCAACAGATGTTAAAGCCGCCCATATCATCGCTGAACAAACAGCTAAATTGGACAGATTTGCTAATTATTTACAAAACCGGGTCTCGAGGGACTACTGCTTTTCGAGCATGTGTTCGCACAGAACCGGCTACACTTGGAAGGTTAAATAACTCGAGGTGGGTTTTTTTTTTAGATACTTTACTGGCCATACAATTAGTCACATGCGTTGCAGAGAAAATCTTCGATATTATTTATAATCGAATGACTACATTAAAAAGGAGCCGTTTTGTTGGACTCCATCATTGCACAATACAGTACAAGAACAAGTTCAGAGACAAAAGGCCAGGCTCGGTTCCGATGCATGTTGGAGGCGTGCATGTTACCAAGCAGCGGCGCAAGGATGCAGACAGTGGAAGAAAAAAGACCGAGAGAAAGCAAGCGTGTCAGAGTTTGTCGGTGGTGTTCGGAGTCAGGGAGATGCATCTTTGGGCTTTTTGTTGCCGCCTGTCACTCGGTGTCATTGTGATGTTTTACTACACACGTCGCATCCCATATGGGCAGCTGGGCACGGACAAGGAGAGCTGGGGGGTGGAAAAGGATCTTTCACAAAACCCAAATTGTGTCAAGCTTTCAAATAAACCATTGTTGTCTCTCCAAGAAAAACGAATTAAAAATTCGTGCTATATCTATTCTGGTCCGCCAAAAGAAGAAGCTCTATTCACAGATAACAGGGAGTCCTTCTTCTTTGATAGAGCTAAGCCAACAAGAGCCCCCTCATTTCTGCTCTGCCTCCATCCTCCTGTTTTCCAAAACTGAAAGGCTGATTATTGTCTCTCCCCAAAAGCGAGTAACACAGCGCGAAAACTATTTTTAAAACCGGACACAGTTCTTCCTTGTTTGCCTTCACTCTTAGCTGCGTGTCTTATTTTCTTCCCCGCCCAAAACATCAATTCACTCATTTCTTTTCTAGCGTTCATCGTCTTCACTTTTCGTGGGTCTGAAAAGAAATGAACTCAAATGTGATAATGTTATCTTTTGTCCGGCATATCACCCCTGGGTGACACGTCGGACTCCAGTGTGCATCAACCAAATATTATTTTCTGCAAGTGTTGTCAACTTAAGTGAGCATTTCATGCTGAGTACTGCCCTGGGGGAAGAGAAATATTATCCTATTTCATTAAAGCAAATTCACAAATAGGGGAAAAATGACTACGGCCAATATAATGCGTAAGAAATACAATTTTTGGTTGATTAAAAAACAAATGAACTCGTCTCTGAATGTGCAGAGGGTTGAAACGTCAATCTTAACGTCCGATAGGCTATGCTTGTATTCATCTCCACATTTTCCTGCTTTCTTAAAATCAAATATAATTCCTATCCGCGTAGTTATAATGATTTGAATATTTGCTCAATTCGTTATTAACGCTCAATAAATTACAATCTAGATTGGAGATTGCTTGAAGAGATGTTCAAATAGCATCATTCTATTGTGCGCAGTTCAAACTGCGTGGATAACACTATTGTACATATAACCCGTGAATACAATACTTGAGGAAATGCGCACTTGGAAGACCGTGGATATTCGTCATCCTGCCCAGTTGAACCCCGACACGAATCTTTTCTCTTCCCCCCCACCCCCTGTCACGCACATCGCCAAAATAAACGAGGATTTCAAAGCTATATGAAGCGGCGCCCGCCACCTCATTTAAAGGAAGCTATCTGGGTTTTATTGCCTTAAAGGAGATCCAGATTAGATTCGCCACAGTGCTGATATTAAAAAGAGAGGGAGTGATGGAGGGCGGAGGCACCACACGAAGGGAAAGGAGTTGTTCCGCAAAATGCCACGAGATGACAGCAGAGATCTTTAGTTCCGTTAAATTTGTGTGTCCTACAATGCCAATTGACTTAAATTTAGCCATTCATCTATTTTAACCACATTCCTATTACGTGTATATACAGCATACTGTATATATTTTTTTCATTTTTGAACAAAAAAAAAATGCTATCAGTCTTACATTGGAAAAATCCAGCAAGAAATGTTTACAGTTGAAATTGCTTGAAGAGAAAAGAACAGTAGGAAGCCTTGCATACATCCACAGTGTGGCGCAATAGGACAAGGTGACAAAAAATGGTGAAATTGAACAATGTGGTCATCCATGGCATGTCTTTACTCAGCCGGAACCCATTCAAACAAAGACGAATTATTTAAGTTTTAGAAAATTATTAAATATAATTAATAATTTATAATAATATGAATATAGTTATAAAACTCTCTCTCTCTCTCTCTCTCTCTCTCTCTCTCTCTCTCTCTCTCTCTCTCTATATATATATATATATATATGAATATAAGTAGGCGGCCCGGTAAGCCAGGGGTTAGCGCATAGACCTCACAGTGCAGAGGTACCGGGTTCGATACCTCTGCACGGTACCTGTGTGGAGTTTGCATGTTCTCCCCATGCCTGTGTGGGTTTTCTCCGGGTACTCCGGTTTCCTCCCACATTCCAAAAACATGCATAGCAGGCTGATTGAACACTCTAAATTGTCCCTCGGTGTGAGTGTGTGCGTGGATGGTTGTTCGTCTCTGTGTTCAGGGTGTCCCCCGCCTATTGCCGGAAGACAGCTGAGATAGGCTCCAACACGCCCCGCGACCCTTATGAGGATAAAGCGGAACAGAAAATGGGCGAATGGATGGATGATGGATGGATGGTCTCCATTGTGAGACAAATAAAGGGTTTTTTATATACACACACACACACACACACACAAAGTTGGGCGAACCTGGTCTAAATTATTATTACCTAACATGCTCCATGCAGATAGTAAATAACTAGGGTAATGTGTAATAACAAAAAATATATAAATAAATCCAAATAAAATAAAGCAGAAAAAGGGTATAAAGTGCAAATACTGGTAAGTAGACGTCAAATTAAAACTGCCATTTTGCGACTGTGATGTTTGTTTGAGTACGTACCAACAGGGGGCCTCATTGTGTTGAAAGATGCAAAGGCAGGGAGGGTGCATGGAGAGACTCCAACTTGATGAAAAGAAGCTCGGATGTCTTTATCTGTAAGAGTAAGAGTTCAAAGCTTCCACTGAGGTCAATCAAGACTGAATATATTTTGTAACTCAACAAAACTGAGGTGCAAGACACGTAGCATTTTACAATCTGGTCCAGGGTTCTCCTTGTTTGAATGATGAATAAATATGGGAAAAGTCAATGACTGACCCTTGAAATTGTTGGAGAAGAAAGTGCACGAGTGTCTTCGGGAGACGTCACATCTCTACACAAAGGAGAATGTGGGCGAGAATGTCAACGGTGTCTTTAAATCTGCAGCTACAAGATGGACATGCATGGAGACTTCTGAGACGGCAAACAAGAAGAAACCAAGAGGAGCAGCCAACATGGCGCCCTTGGGGACATTTTATGTCATGCTTCCATCGGAGAATTGCATTGTTTTTACTAATACGTTTCATTTAAAAGACAGTGTTTCGCCCATTTTAAAGCATAAGAAAGTTTAAGTACAATATTAAGTGAAATATTCTTACATAAAATACACAAAACACAATTCTATTTTTGACAATTAAATGTTGACCAGCCAATGCAAAAAAAAAAAAAAACCAGCGATCAGGATTATAATACGGAATGTGACAATGCTACGTAGTCTTAAGAAATATAATGTGTACTTTAACAGGGATGTATACTTTGAAACGATTAAAATAATTTCAACTGTCATACAACAAACAACTAAAAACTCTGACACAAAGGCATGAAAAGTGAAGAGCATTTTGATTGCAGGAGCAATGCTAGCGAGGCAGATGTCAATACAACAATAACAAAAGCATACAGTATCGGTCAATGTAGATATAAAAGTGGTTATTTACTCGCCTATCTCGTTGGGGCCAGTCGCTCAGAAGCAAGGTGTCATCTTCACAGTACAGTCTGTTAAACGATTGACACACAAGTGATGCTTCCGTTGATTACGGTATAACATTTGATATGGTGTTATTATGTCGAGGAATATTAATTGGATATTGCTTTCCATGAAATGTATCTTATCCTTTCACTTTTAAAAGTTAACAGTAATAGCTGGGTTTAATACTATAATTATATTAAAGGTGAATTTCCCCCCGCCCCCCGATTTCGTGGCACCACTTGGAGTTCACGGCCCCCTTTGCATTTGCCGATACTGAACTGTATTCCCTAATAGGCAATCACGCCCTGCCTGCAGATGAGGCTACAATGTTTCATGGGGCTGAAGAGGAGGCAAAATAAAAAGTCTTCTTGGTTTGGTTCCGACTCGGGCACGGTATTCATTCGCTAAAATGTAATGACAGCGATCGTGGATTGTACATTCCTAGTATAGAAACAATTAATTGATCAGAACTATTGTTTAACTTAAAATTGTCCAAATTCTCAGATTTCAGCATTTCATTATTTTATGACTTCTATCGTCCTTTGTGAAAGTAGACTGACTATCTTTTGTGTTTAATCAAGACATCTGCTTTTACTGTAGAAAACATTAGTGCATACTTTTCCTTATTGTCGAACATGTTACGGTCTGAACCCGTACCTAACTCATAATTAGTTCATGGAAAAAAAAAAAACAACCGTCAGCAGTCATTTAGTGTGAAAATAATTATTGGCAGTCGTCATAAAATTCCCCTGTAGTTGACATGTAGTTGATCCTGAAGCAGCCTCAGAAGTGTGTAGCTATCAAACTCGTAGCCTTTCGCATTAATCAGTACCCAAGAAGTGGCACTTAATTTCAAAAAGGTCGGTGAGTACATCACTCCCTCTTGGAGATATTGCTTAATTGTTGTTTTAATTTACTTTTGGTTAATCATGAGACAAAATACTGTAGGTTTATCGACAGTATCATAAAAAAATGACTTTGCAAGAAATTATAAGGCAAAATACTTTTTTTATGCAGTTATTCGATGGAATAATGAATTCTTTTCGATAGTGACGGTCCTACTAACACACACACACACACACACACATGCACACGCACACACACACACACACACACACACACACACACACACACACACACACACACACAAACAAGAACACGCTCACACATTCAGTCCCCTACCCGGAAGACATTTGGGTTTCAGATCAAAAGTAGAATAACGGACAAAACTTCAGGCTTTTATTTCACGGTATTTCCATCTAGAATAGATGCAAACCAACTCAGGGCAGAGCACCTTTTGTTTGAAGCCACCTACTTTTTCAAGTCGGCAAAAGAGATGGAATAGACATCATTAATCCTTTCAGGGACAGCGCTTACTACAGTGGTCGGCTTATCGTGTTATCAGGTTACAGGGTGCATGAAAGGGTTAAATGAACTCAAAGAGCATAACATTTCATTTTTAGTGGCATAACCCTTACTGGCAACAACCGCACTGACTTCACCAGCCTGTTTCATGTTTGCTTTTCCAGGCCTTTACTGCAGCCTCTCTCAGTTTTTGTTTGTTTCTGGAGGTTTCTCCCTTCAGTCTCCTTTTCAGAAGGTGAAATGCATGCTCTATTGGGTTAAATTCTGGTGATTGGCTTGGCCTGTCTGAGAATTTCTGATTTCTCCCCCTGATGAAGTTGTTGTGGCAGCAATGTGTTGGTCATTATCTTGTTGCATGATGAAGTTTCTCCCAACAAGTTTGGGTGCATTTTTCTTTCAATTGCCGGGCAACTGGTTTGGTCGATTTCAGAATTCATTCTTCTACGATCATCAAAAAATCAAAGAGTTGACAGATGTCCATAAATAATCGTAATAATACTGGAATTTTACCCGACCCACCGCATTCTACTGTCCAGTACTGTAGTTCCGCTCTCTACCACAACCTACACTCAGCAGCAGCGCTCCACATACGTATTTCCAACACTCATCTACAACGAGAAGGAACACCACTCTGTCAAACACTACAAAAGAAGTAGAAGACAAAAGAAAAGATCTGACGACAACTCAGGCCGCTGAATCCTCTACGACGCCTCCCCAAAAATGCTACCTCAGCATCCTCTCCTGAACTCGACACTCTTCGAGGAACCCACCGAAGATAAGAAATCTCCAGCGATGATCAATGACTATAACTTCTCCTATCTCCTCCGTCTACGTACATGGACTTCGCTCTAAAGGTAAATTACAGTACGGTACTGCATACTGTGGAGCTTATTGACATAATCCCCCCTGTGGAACTAATAGGTGAGGGATGCGTTTGCGATGGAGTGGTTTGTGTGCGGTGGACTTCCGCTTGACTTCCCGTTTTTGACAAGTGAAAAGTAGAAAGGTATTTTGCGCTGAACCCCCACCCCCCCCATCCCCCCGTGTCTCCTTTTCTTTGGCACCACACTGAAGTATTTTATTTTCAATGACTTTAAATCACAGGTGTCCAACTCAAGGCCCAGGGGCCAGATCTGGCCCGCCACATCATTTTATGTGGCCTGTGAAAGCAAATCAAACATGTCAACTTCTACGATGACTGCTAAAATCTGGACCAAGAGAGATATTGTTAGCATTTTCTTGTTACCAAACCCCTCATGACAGTAGTTGACTTCTTTATATGGTTTCACAGTCAAAACAGCCGTCCAAGGGAAACAGTCACTACAATGTGGCCCGTGACAAAAATGAGTTTGACACCCCTGCCTTAAATGGTAATTATTGATAGAAATGTAATGTGTCTCAACTTTTGGATTGATCTCACCAACAGTCACTCACAGAGTGCATTGTGTTTGGATCTTGGGATGTCGCCAGCACATATTTAGCACATTTGACGCAACTTAGCGAGGAATATAATATATATTATATCCAAATAGCTAAGAAATAGCCCAATTTCCACAATTGCCAAAATAGTGTTTTCTGTTCTGCTCTCAGCTCCTTGCACAAAGCACAAATATTCTGCCACGGGAGACGCTGATGGTGCAGTTCCTACATGACAGCCTTACGTGGGCTGGAGATTTAAGTGCTGCACATGACGAGTAGCCAGCTTAGAGACAGTTTTGTGCAAACAGTGTGCATGTCAAGGTGCTTGACTTTGCTAAATGTTGAGATTAGAGAAAGAGCAGAGTCTGCAAAGTGCACGGACACGGTCAAGTTAAAAACTAAGAGTCGTATGAATTTCCTTCAAATTCATCGACTCCCTCATTTGTGCACCGTGATGTGTGACATATAAAGATTTAAAAATGTATCACAAACAGTGTGCAAGGTGTGCATTTAAGATCCGTTTACATTTCAAATATCTATATAACACACAATGAAGCATCTTTGATTGACTATTTCCCTATTTCAAAAAAAAAAAAAAGTGTGACAAAAATATCCTATGGATGAAGTTTAATTTGTTTATTTGTTTATTTCAGCTTTGCATTTTCCCTCTGATCCAAATAGTTTGTTACCGACATAAATGACAGCTGTAATGATGCTGGGACAATTGGAACGCTTTCATGGGTCGAAAATAAATGCTCATCTGAGATTCCTCATGTTTTGGAAAACTCAATCCGCATGCTGTTATACGGGGCTGCTTTAAAATGCGAGCATGATTTTTCTCTTTCTCACTGTGCTCTTTATGCTTCTGTTGCCTTGCTGAATAGTCCTTTGCAATCAGGAATCTTAGACTGGGACTCAGGTTCCCAGATTTGAGTGTTTACATTTTTAATTTCATGGATTGGGTCACCTTCTTCAGTGGCAGGAGCGTGCGGTGCTTGACATGTCAGCGCGGCAAACATGGGGACTTCAGCTTGATGACGAGTAGCCATCAGACGTTGCCGACACGTCCCAATCAGTAAGCGTAATGATCACAAGCAGAAATAATAACTATTTACGAAATGATATAACCTCTGAAGACATGCAAGGAGCGGTACCATTATGTTTATGTGGATTCATGCGTGAATGCCAAATGATCCTCTTCACAGAATTTCCCTATTTGGGTCTGTGTTATGAATGAGCAGTTCTTTAAAACTGGGGAAAACTGGGAACTGTACAAAATCAAACAAACAAACAAACAAAAAAAAAAACAAACAAAGCATAATACTGGATGTCTTTCTGAACCAACGGGATATCAGTCGGATTGAAAGGTAAGCGCAAACATGCTCGAACGGGTCTGGCAGGGTGTGGCAGAAAGTGCAGCGAAGCATCGGATGCTCCGTGCCTCCAGTGACCACCCACACATTCATTGCCAACTGAGGCAGTTGGCTAGTCGCGACGTTGCTGTTTGTCTTTCTATCGGCAAAAAAAATGCGTTTTATCACAAATGCAGACGTTCAACAGTCTGGCTAAATAAACTACACGAATGTGTGACACATAATTAGTCATGCCAGAAAAGGTTTTCAAAGTGCATGCGAGAAAGTGCGATGCCACTGACAGCATGTGGCAGTTCTGCGTTTCAAGCGTAGAGGAAGCGCATGGACATACGAACATATCCGCTCGAGCAGCCATCTTGAAATGGGAGTTCCCAGCGATATTCTTCCATTCACTTGTCATGAGGTAACTGTGTTTGGTTTCAATGATATTTACCCTAACTTGTCCAATTATTTTCCGATTTTGACACGAATTGGTTTGTCAGACATGCAGTTATAATACCGGATGCCTAAGACATTTTATAATGGGGGCTTCCATAACACATTAAATATAACGGGAAAACCAAATGATTTTTTTCAATTAAAAAAAGAAAGAGAGGGGAAAAAACAACAACCCAACAATAATGAATGTGACCTTAATCTAAATATTCTTTAGGCTTTTTTGCTATCGCATTGTTGAACAGTGTGGAATTTTGATGGTCAAAATTTAAATATAGGATCATCTTCTGTTTTGGATTCGTATTTTTATATCTGACTCCACAGAAGTAGTGCCTGACCAGTCATGAACCTCACCGCACGTCACTGCATCAGACGACTGGATTTTTTTGCTGATTTGGAGATAAATGAACTCAAATCAGGCTAAATTATCAATATGTGTGTTCCCTGCTTTAAGTGAACAAGTGGTAAATGGCAGCTAAGTCATCCTTGTTTCAAACAGCAAGACATTTCAGTGGTTACTTTGCAACTCGGTGATCTATACCACTCATTCTCCACTCAACCGGCAGTGACGTTTCCATTTCTAGGACCATTTAAAATCTCTTCAGATGGTCAAGCTTTTTCCGGTTGTCTCCTTAGTTTCCACAAATAGACCCTACTCGAACTACATTATCACTGGTGTTAGCCTTTTAACACAGACTTGTTTTCTTTTATGACATGATGTATTTGTTTTAATGTTGGTAAGAGAGGGGGCCCGGTGGTCGAGTGGTTAGCGCGTAGACCTCACAGTGCAAAGGTACCGGGTGCAATTCCAACTCCGGCCTCACTGTGTGGAGTTTGCATGTTCTCGCCGCGCCTGCGTGGGTTTTCTCCGGGTACTCCGGTTACGTGCCACATTCCCAAAACATGCATGGGAAGCTGATCGGACACTCCAAATTGTCCCTAGGTGTGAGTGTGAGCGTGGATGGTTGTTCGTCTCTGTGTGCCCTGCGATTGGCTGGCAACCAATTCAGCGTGTACCCCGCCTACTGCCCGAAGACAGCTGGGATAGGCTCCAGTGAGGATAAGTGGATCGGAAAATGGATGGCTGGATGGATGTTGGTAAGAGTACAGTCTCTCAATTTTTTTTTTATGTTTTAATTTCATTTAATAAAGTCTGAAGTGAATTCAGCCTCTGGCAAATTGGAAATGCGATCTATCTTCAAACTGACTTCCCAGAAAAGGTTTGCTTTGTCATCTTGAAAAAAAGAAAGTCTGAGTGATAGTCAACAATCATCGCTGCACAAATGGGTACTCGTCTCAGGCTTACGATGGATGTTCTACAGCTCTACATTCATTACGTTTTGGATAAAACATTTTGCAAACTTATCCTCAGTGAACCACATGATGCATTTGTGGTTTATTAAAACGCAAACATCCATGACTGACCATCAAATGATTATTTTTGTCTACAGTATTTCTTTAGGTTTGTATGCATACAATCCTTGAGGGTTCCTAATCTGCCATTGCTTTGTTGACCATCAAGTCAAAGACCAATCGATAGCTTACCTTTCCATGGGATTTCCCTGACGGCTGCTCAATCATAGCATGAGTGACTGACGTTTCTAGGGGGTCAGAGTCTGTGCACCATGGGTGGAGAAAGCCAGACTTTGCATTTTCCTTGAGCTCTGATTTGTTGTTTAAGCCCCTCTTGAATTCTTTGGTCATGCTTCAAGAAGAAAGCACTCAAATACCGTACTAAGAGCCATACCAGCATTTCGGTCACTAACTAACATATATCTTATTGCTGGAGTGTAATTGCTTCCTATTGTCATCATTGTTCGTCTTAGGGCAAATAAATCACAATTTTTTTTACACTTAAAATTCATATTTTACAATTGTGTTGGTCTTTATTATCTGCAACAAACAGGACTTGTTTAATTGTTTTATTACAAACATATTGCTCGAATACATGTTGTCCACCCAAGTGGACATGTCACCAACTCCTTGAAAAAAATATGTTTGAAAAATTTTTTTTTTCCTGCCTAAATAAAAAAATTGAGGAAAAAAAATACTAGTGTAGGTTATCATGATTTGTGCATGAAAGGGTTAAAAACTAAGCCCATACAATATTTTGGAGGAACACGTCTATCATGATGTGAAGCACAAAAATGAATGTCTCAAGAAACTCTGCCCGAAAATCTAAAAGAAGTCTGCCATTTGTTTTGAAGCACAATTTTTGCCATTTTCGGGGTTTCATTGAATATTTTGAAAATTCAACCACCAAAGCTGGTTCCACTTCACAACATGGAATTTGATAGACACGTCTAACATGAACAGACTCAAAAAGTCTCATGAAACCCTGCCTAAAAAAACACAGAAAGTCTGCCCTTTGCTTTGAAACCATCATATTAGAATCGGTTTGGCCAACTTTCTTTAAATGGTTTGAAAATTCAACCCCAAAGCTGGTTCCACTTCACAACATGGAATTTGATAGACACTCAAAAAGACTCATGAAACCCTGCCAAAAAAAAAAAAAAAACAAACACAGAAAGTCTGCCCTTTGCTTTGAAACCATCATATTAGAATCTGTTTGGCCAACTTTCAAATTCAACCCAAAAGCTGGTGTCACTGACTTACATTAAGTCATCTAACCTGTACAAGTCAAGTGGAAAAAGAATAAATCATTTCAAGAATGGATATAAAAATAACTCTATGTGGTTGCAGACGGGTGCACGGTCTCTTATCAGTCATTATAAAATGAAGGGTTGGTGAGGGTTACAGATTGCATTAAGTGCAACTGAAAACTCATCCAAATGCATGTCAATGCATCATGACAGCGCGGGAAGAATCCAAGTTGACCCTGATGCTGAACATAGCGGCACACCGCATTGTTGGCCGGAGGATCTCCTTGTTTTTGAAAACTAAAAATTTTTGATTCCATTTCAATCTTAAAATGTATCAGTACCAAATGACTGAATATACATTTACACAACCCCAGGTTATCACATTTTTAATTAATGACAGATGCTGTCAAAGTTCTTTGTAACATGTTGACAACAGAAACTTTTTTTTGTTTTACACTTCACATGCAGGGGAGGGGACAGGTGGGCGCTGCTATCACACAAAATGACAGCATTCTACACCAGATGCCTTGTGTCATTCTACTAATAAGGACAAAGTTGTCACGTTTTGAATGATGGGAGTTGGAGGACCCCAAAGAGCAGGGAGGAGCAGGGTGGGCAGAGCAAGATGCATTTAACAAAAATACATACAGGGGTACACTGAAAAAAAAAAAAAAACCTTACTGAAGTCTACAAACAAAGTCCTGAAAACCAAAGTAGCAGAAATACCTACGACAGAAACAAAACATGACAGGAGCACACAGACACACATTGAGCTGACCAAGACTGACAGAACTCAGGGAACTAAATCCAAGCAAAGTGACGAGACGACGACAAACACCTGAACAAAACACAAACGGTCGAGGGAGGTGATTGGTTGGTAGCCCATAACAAGATCGTGTTTCGAGCTGGTACGGTAACACGTCTCCCAAGATTGAAGTGCAAATGGAACGCTCGATGTGTTGCAGTGACATATTCGTTTGTTTTGATAAACGTTTCCACAATGAAAGTTCGATGTTCACCAGTCCAATTCATGGCAGCAAATGAAAATGAAATGAAAAACAATGGCATTATAATGAAACAAAGCAAAATGGCAACAGGTTAAAAAATGGTATATGTACTTTTCGAAAATAAAAACACTTTTTTGTTTCTTTACTTTATTTGCCTTTTATTTAACCTACAAAGGTGTCAGATCATTTAGAGAAATGTGTAAAAGAAAAAAAAAAGGTCAGTTTATTTCTTCCTTCTCTCTGTTTTGATACAAAATATTACACTGAAAATTGCTAGCTTGCCAGCTAACTTTTCTACTCGTGAGCTAACAGGTCAACACTTGCTTGTGAGTTGCTTGACACAGCCAGGGAAACAATAGTATAATAAAACATGTTTATAAAGGTTACATCAAGTTAAACTGTATCTGGGATCTACTGTGAGTCACTTGGGTGTGCACCTCCGGTAGTTTTTTCAACAGCATTTTTGTCTATATATATATATATATTTTTTTTTTTTTTTCAGTCCGAGCCTGTTCATTTGTTTCAAGGAGGACATGCATCAACACCTCACCAGATCGTTCAATGTATGTAGACTGCTCACTCCAAGCTGCCGTTATCAATATTTTATTGAATAAATGAATAAACAAATAAATAAATAAATACAATCGTTTCCTACTTCTATTGTGCTGAAGTGTTTTTCATATTCCATAGACGCTCTTCACTGAGAGAATATCGACTACAGAGCGGCAAGCCGTGCAAGAGTATAGAAGGCTGCAAAAGTTGCATGTCTAATTTCCATGCAGAATGTACATGCGTCAAGCATAAACAAACCTTTTGACCCTTCCAAATGGTTCTGTATATTTCAAAACGGGCTTCACAAAAATGTGTGGCCTGCTGGAAGGCGCTGGAGCTGCTGACTGTGGTTATCCATGCAAATGATACTGGCAGAAACTTGGACTTTGCAAAAAGCTCCTGACACCTTCCGAGCTGTTACACAGAGTCCTTCTGGGTTGGCTGCAGTGCACCTGCTACCCTGTTACATGGTTGGGAGAGATTCAAGTCAAGTCATGAAGCTACGTTGTTGAAGTGTGTTTGCACTCTGCATTGCCTCTTTTTTGTTTCTTTGTTTGCACCGTGGATTGCCATTTGCCTCCCCTGGCCACCAGAGCAGATGTAAATCTTCAGAATGGATCAAAATCTCTTCACCTCACCCTAGTACATGAGGCCCTGACCCCTACTCTCATCAGTGTAAAATGTAGGTGAGTAACTTGTGTTCTCATCAAATAAAAGTTGATTTTCATTGTTTGCTGTACAATTCGTCCATTACTATGACTGAATTTTCCCCTGAGTATTTTACTCTCTTCTAAGTGTAGAGTCTTTTTTAGAGTACAGTAGAATTTTCCTCCATTAAAGTAAAATGTACTCTGCCAAATTTACTAGCTACACCCCCCCAATAATGTTTAAGTTTACCTGGATAAGTCTCTGGAATTGTTATTATCATTATTTAACAATTAAACAATAAGAATTTAAAAAATAATTTAATATTGAGTCTCATTAGACTGTAAGTGTACCCAATGTTTTGGCCGCAAAGTGTCCAGCACTGCCTGTGCTGTTTTAGACATCGTAGTTCAGGTGTCAGTGAGCAAAAAGAGCAAAAGAATGGCCACACAACAAATGGATGCCAACATTACAACGGCAAGAGTAAATTGCAATGCACAGCCACAATATTAGTTTGACCTATCTAACTTATTCCTGAAGGCACTCATGAAGCGACGATTCTGTGCACGACTTCCCGTAAGACACCGGAAATACAATTTTGGTATTTGTTACAACGGGTTTCATTTCACGGATTTATTTGAACATTGCTCATAACCGCAAAACCCCCGCCCCCCACTTTCTCAGTAATCATAAGTCCCCACTGAATTGAAAAATGTCTTGCATGGCTTAGGAAATTGGCACCCGCCACGTGAGTAGGAAGCGGGATCTGTTGTCTGTTGAGAGAAAGTGGACTCTCGCAAACAGTTACCATGTAAACAAAACATCGGTTTCGGTACATACAGGCAGTTGCACACATAATTTACGCAAAGGCTCATGGGGCAAAGGAATAATGTGGATACAATCCAGGTGTTTTTATATAGGCTGTATGTATGTCTACAGTAATAGCATTCGAGTGTTAATTAGTCCCTTCTTTGTGGGACACTCGACGATGTTTTCCGCAGTCATTTTCAGGTTTGGCTTCGCTCCAACTTTGGCCACTCGAAGTAAACCATTCACATACGTCGGTGACAGCAGAGCCGTGTTTTGATCATACTTGCTTTAGTGTGGGAAAATCGGTTCTATACCAGATGATGCAAACACAAAAAAAATCATGGGAAAATCAAGAAAAATCCAAAAAATATTCACCCACCTCCGTTACTGTGAATCTCACAGTTATGCGAGTAACTGTGTATGCTTTGGCTCTTTACCTAAACAATATGCCTGAAAGCATCCCAATCAGTCACACTATGACAAAAACTAAATTAGACACAAACAGCGTAATAATATTAATTATATTTAATTTTTATTTCCATTTGACTTTTGTTGTTTAATTTCAGTTATTGTAATTAGTTTTTGGGGCAAGTTTTTAATGTTATTAAAAAATGTCTATTTTTAAATGCTATGGTTTAGTGTAGTTTTTATTAGTTTTAGTATTAGTTTTACTTTTTCAATGCATAGAGTATCTGTCAAGTGCAGGATGTGAAAGAAAAAAATGTCACAAAGTATTCTGTAATCAAGCAAACTACAATTCTCAAAACAACTTATCTTCCTTCTTCTGTAGGTACGGATATACAGTACAGCAATACCGAAATGAATATATTGACAATAAACCCCAAACGTTCTTGTATGACGTTAATTAACAAAGACAAAAGATTTTCACTACAGTAAGTTTTAGTTAGTTTTATGAATATAAAGTATACATTCAGTTATTATTATTATTATTATTATTATTATTATTTTAATTATTATTTTCTATAACTGCTTCAAACAACAAGTCGTATGCAGGAGTAGTGGTTACGATTGCATGATAGTCCATGTCTTATGTTATGTGTTCTGTGATATTATTTTGTTATTTTATGTTAACGGTTCTGTATATCACTTTTTTATATAAATAAATAAAAGATGTATTGTATTGTGTATTGTATTATTATTATTATTATTATTATTATTATTATTATTATTATATATTATTAATTACATAATTTTTGCTAAAGTGTTATGTCTTTATCTCATTTTGTTAAATAAAATGTTTTTTTTCCCAATTTTAGTTTTGGTTATTAGATAATTAAAAAAAAAAACTACATTACATGAATAGGCCTGAGCATATTGTTACGTTAATACCTCTGACGTGTGTCAAACACGGCTGAGCATTCTGATCTATATCCCGGCAGAATATTTGATACTGCATTTCTCATGCATGAAGTAAGAACAAATGAAGTGGCTGCTGGATTTAGCGTTGACCGTCATTTATTGGGGATATTGTTGCTAGACAATCCAATTGTGACCATTTTGACCAAAAACGATTTAGACCACTTTGCTAAAACCGGCTTGCTTTCCTGTCACCTGAGCAGCAGTCATGGTCGAGAGAGAGAGAGAGAGAGAGAGAGAGAGAGAGAGAGAGAGAGAGAGAGAGTGAGAGAGAGAGAGAGAAAAAGGCCTCTAACAGCGTGAAAGGGTTTTCCCCACTACTTTCTGATGGTTGAAAAGAAGAGGCCAGCAAAGCATTTCAAGTGGCCGAGCAGGTAGTGTAATGATCAGCCAGACAAGATGGAATCAAGCCTCCTCAGAGATGGCCCTGCATATGCGGCTGACGTCCTACAAACGTGAAAAGAGCAACTGGAACAGTGCGTGACAAAAATAGCAAATAAGAGAGTCTCAGATAGACTTGACGGAAGTGGTCAGACACAAACCGAGATCAAGATGATTCAGTGCAATGGGAAGTGATGGACAGCATCATGATGGATAGTTCTGGAATTTTCCTTTAGAGGGCAAGTACTCTTGTGGACAAATAAACGTTTTATTGGCTTTGCTTCCCACTCCAAATGCTGCAACATGATCTTTTGAAGAATGGGGGAAAAAAAAACTTGCAATATATTTCCTATTGTGTAAAATGTTGACATTTACTATTTATATTTCATTGATATAGCTCACGTTAGATTGTGCAAGTGTACCTAATGTTGTGGCATTTGGGTGATACTACATGCAAAATTTGTGTTCCGTTAGTTTAGCATGAACAGCTAACAACATAATTAAAATCCACAAAGGGTACTGACTGAAATCAGCAACAATTTGATCTTGATACTGGTATTACTTTCAATTAATTATTTCAGCAATGTTCTAATTTACCATTCAGTTTTTTTAAACAGCAAAAAAGCGATTGGCAAAGTTAAGTGTGATTATGTATCAACACAAACAAAACATTCTCCGTTCTGTTAAAACAGATAAAAAGAATCCACACTGCTGGGAATAGATGCACACTCTATGCTTTTTATTCTTATTCACTTGTCAATGACAATCAGTGAAAAGTTGTACAGGATGAAGCACATACTATCCATTAATTCTCTGATCGGCTTATCCTCACGGTCGCGGGCGTTCTGGAACCTCCCCCAGCTGTTTTCCGTCAGGAGGCAGGGGACACCCTGAACCGGGCACACATAGACGCACAACCTTTCGCGCTCACAATCTCAACTCAGGGCAAGTTAGAGTGTTCCATTAACCTGCCATGCATGTTTTTGAAATGTGGGAGGACTCCGGAGTACCCGGAAAAAACCCACGCAGGCACGGGGAGAACGTGCAAACTCCACACAGGAATGCTGGAGACGGAATCAAAAACCTGCACCTCTGCACTGTGAGGGGGACATGCTAACAAATTGCTCACTGTGCCGCCCAGCACATCATTAATATTTTGAAATGTTGATTTACAGTATCTTTGGTAGCAGACAGTTAGTGTATGTTCTAAATACAGTGTGTGTGTGTGTGTGTGTGTGTGTGTGTGTGTGTGTGTGTGTGTGTGTGTGTGTGTGTGTGTGTGTTTTCAAGCAAATAAGGCACAAGCTGGGTTTTAAAGATATTAAAAACACTTGAGAGAAAATGACATGAATGGAATTGACTCGACAGACAACCCACGAAACGTGATTCATTTTGACCTTTGTGATTGCCCAAAATTATTATTCAAGAAGATGAAAAGGGTAGAAAAAAACAGTTCTTAATCTGGGATACAACTTTGAACAATTACATTTCAGATAAATTGTAAAACTATGAAAATGTGCACGTAATTAAAGGGGAAATATAATTTCTGTCATATGGATCTGAAAATGGATGTTAAGAAATTCTGTTTTCATTAACAGAAAAAAAAACACACACGTCATACATGTCAAATTCAAAAGAAAGCATGTGCTTCATGTTGTTATAGTTCATGCTGTTTTATGAACCCTTGTTGCTCGGCTGCAGATGTAATGATCGGGAAGAAGCCCAATTATTTTGCCGTCTATTTTCCTCCATTTACAGTCAAACTTCCTCTTACAAATTATACGACAGGAGTTTTTACGTCTATCTGTCAGGTTCAATACATTCAGAGAGAAGTCATTTTGCAATGTGTTTATGTGAATTATAATGGCAGACTGCCGGTGTGGTTTCCTGCATAAAAGCACTCAAAAGTGGAGACAAACACAAGTGAAATATGCAGCTTCTACAGACACGGTCTGACTGTCAAATCATTTCAAGTTTCAATTCAAAACTGACACACAAAGTGCTCAGAAAGTTTGGTCGAAAAGATGGAGGCCTGTCTCTTGACTGCTGATAGAAAAACACAAATTAGAATCCGGGCACAACTGGACACAAGGAAACACTTGAGACAGATTGCTGCTATTTGCATTTATTTCTGGTAGTGGGACCAATACGTTTTATTCTCAGTTTTCTTCAGTCACGCAGGATTTGAGGGAAAAGATTGAAAAGTCTCAGACTCAGCTGTTTCTGGACAAAAACAAAGAAAGAAAGACAAATGGCACATAGGCCAACAATAAATATGTTCCATTTGATCAGAGTGTAGAAATCCGCGGATCCAAAATCAGAAATACATTTTGAGAATTTCAAGTTGGCAAGAGTTAAGCTTGTGGAATTTGATATTTCTTTCCTGATGATAGACGGATCACTTGAGGATGTGGCACCCAAACAGTTCATTACATCGCCATGGCTATTTACCATTGTGCAGCTGGGCAGAAACATTTTGCAATTTGAACAATAAGTTGACCCAACTGAGGCTGAGTCACATGATACGCTCAGTAAAAGAGCTTTTGTTTACCTGCCCTCTCTGATGCCGTGCACCATTCACGCAGCCCACAAGTCCAACAAGCCATGCCGACACACAAAAAAAAAAAAAAACAGTACAGGGTGCTTGTGTGCATTTGCCATTTACACTGCTCTGAGTTTCTTTTTTCTTTTTTTTTTTTTGTTGTAATTTGCAAAAAAAAAAAAGTGCTTGGCCCTACTGATACTTTAAATCAAGCCTGACGGACAGTTTTAACCCTCAAAATATTTGGAAACTGAAATTTTGAGGCCTTGTTGTATTGTATTTTAATAAGTTACCAGAATGCAAGAGCCATTATTTTTATCATACGCATTCACCAGATCCTGACGATAAATTTAATAGTAACTTAATCAAGAAAATGAAGTGGTGCCAGGAACAATGCACTCACTAATCCTATTACACGATTTTGCATTCAACTATACTCGGCACTTTTCCCCGAAATGCATGATCAGCATCCACATATTCTGTTTTTTGGGGACCCTATTAGCATCATTTCTTCCATCAAGCCACATTAATTGTGAATGAATGAAAACTCCTGGAGAAGAATAAGGTCTTCAAGAGGCTTGCCATATACTTTCTCCACTTGGGAGGACCTTTAACCTACTTAGCAGAGGGACAGAACTGTTTCAAGTAGGCCAGCATGAATGATATGCACCTGCCCGCTTTTTACTCCCACATTGCTGGGCCGTTTGAGAGGAGAGAAAGCATTTGAGCTAAATGGGGCTCGGTCCACATGTGGAATTTCCTCGCTATTTCTCGATTTCCTCACTTCTTCCAAATGTGAAATCTTGGTTTGAGGAAAGTGTCAATCATTTGTTTAAGGTTCACAATAAAAGTGGAAGGCTTGGTTTCGTTTTATATCCGCTTCTGCAGGTGATGCAGTACCATTGTGCTCGTTCGGTTATAGAGCTTTCAAATGTTTGGGTCGGTAAATAAAAATATGTCCGGAGACAATCTCTTTAATCTATTCGGACAGAATTATAACCCCAGAGAGTCGTTTTATTGTGCTCACTGCGCGTATACCTAATAGCACGTTTTATTTATTTATTTAATATTGGATTTTTTTTCTTCCGTGGCCTACCAGAAAAGTTAATATTCTGAAAATTAAAACATTTCTTTGCTCGTATTAGTCCTTGCTCGTTTGGTTCCTTTGTGACGATATAACTCGAAAGTGACTAATTAATGTCAAATATTGAAAAGTACGGGGCCAGGCGTAATTTACGCACAAGACAGTATCGTATTTGAACAAATATACATGCATTAAAAAAAGAAAATAAATACGGCAATATTCAACATGACATTATTTTCAAATCTTATTTCCACATTATAATGTAGAGAATTGGGCAAAAAGACTTCTTACCAGAAAAATCTTCAAAAAAATCTTACCAGTTTTTTTATGTAAAAATGAATCCCATTCGCATTTGAAGAAGTGATCATGGGTTAAGTTGGGGTTTTGATGTCTACATGCCAAAAAAAGGAACCTTCGCGTTATGCGCCATTTTTGCATGCACGGCTGGTTAGTGGCTGAGGTGGCAGGTCGAGACCTCGGCTCTTCAGTCGTCTCTTAACATCTCTCACGGTATTGAACCAGCTAGCATCCAAGTGATGGAGGAAAGTACTTCTGGCGCATTTCGTCCATCTGCTACGCCGAGACCAACTGGGATTCGACGTCCAGCATCTGATACAAAAGCATTAATCGAATGTTATTTAGGTGGACCGAAATCGGCCCGGCGGAGCCCCTCAATGGTGATTATGACAGGAAAGTATTCGTGCGCAAGACGCGAATATATTTATTAGAGTCTTGTGTCATGAATTAAATGTATCACTGACTGATAATGACGGTTATTTTCTTGATGCCCAAATAAGATGGAAAACGTCATTAATTCCTCAAATTGACCAGTGAGGTTTGCTTTATTTTGTTAAAAAGCATCGAATATATATCACTGAAATTGACTGCAAACAGTCGAATTGTTATAGCGCCAGTGTTATTAAATAGTCTGCCGTATCGCGCGTGATTGAGACGAAATATTTCTCAACGGAGGTAGTCCCGAGTGTGTAATTCAAAATAAACTAAATATAAACATAACTATGTCGAAAAAAATTTTAACGATCGAATCGCCATCTTTTGTGATGTGTTGTATATAATGTCACGTTCGATTCCTCGGACGTGTCACATTGTGTTTGAGTTCTCAACCAACCTTTCATGGGGCTTCTGTTGGTTCCGATCATCCTGCTGCAGCCTCCTGAGACACCGGATGCCCCCAAAATAAGAGTAACTCAAGTGAGATCTAGATTTCGAGGAACAATTGCTCTGAAGCGCGTTGCACGGAGCCAACCAGCTCCAGATTTTTATGACATCCTAATGTGGAGGGTCTGTGTTATCGGGTCCTGCTCTCTGACTTTGTAAGGCACAAGGTTGAGAGCTTTGCCTCATTTGCATTTTGTTCCAGTTCTTAGCCGAGGCCTAGCTTTCTGCTCCTCCAGAAAAACATATTAAGATTGTTTTCTTTTAAACTAATGTTCATTTTCCGCGATTCGGTACTTCTCATACTCTTTTTTTGAAAAAAATATATTAGGTTAATCTTTATTGCATTTCTGACAACTCCAGCTGTCGTGGTAGAACGGAGTGCGCGTGTGTTTGTATGTGCGTGTTTCCCCACTCCCTCACAACAGTAAAATCCAAACACTTCATAATATATCCGAAGAGCAAATTTGTCTGCAAGCAGCATGTGCTCCAATCAGGCTAACCGGAGATTGTTTAGTGTTTCTTCACTTGTAGCCTTAATTGATGGCCGACCATGACACGTCTTCATTTGCTCAATTAGGCTAGGTAGCTCCTTTAGCTGCCCTGCCACGCTAAATTGCATTAATGCCTTGATGCAGACGAACTGAAACGAAGAAAGAGGCCCATACGTCTGCAAAGTAACCCGAGTGCAAGAAGCAGCACCAAGCACCTGCTCCCATCGTCGCCTGCACTGAACATTCTAGCAAATTATGATATGATCTAATTTGAAAGTGAAGCTGACGAGACACGGATGAGATGCATTAACGGATTTTAATTAGCACAGTTCTGTATAACTTCTGCATTGTGAGCCCCCACCCCCTCGCAATCTCCTCCCGCGTGTTGTTTGTCCCCTTGCACTGATTCCTCCCCTGGCGCCTGCCAGTTTGCTGAGAGATTACAATGTCAGGTCAAGACTGCAACAAAGTGTCATCAATGCATGCTGGCCAGGCTTGAGGGTTAGAGGATTATAATGTCTCCAAATCGCATCGAGTCTGAAAGGCCCACTGGCGTTTCATAAAATTGTCGTCATGCAACTTTACAAAGTGTCGTTTTGCCCAAGGTGCAAAATCATGAGCTCGAATTCAAGAGCTGTGTATAAAAAATGCCTTGACAATGACAAAAATGCGCAGTTGTGATTGACACGGTTGGAGAGCACAGCATGTTTATTATTATTATGCATAAACTTAGTCATGTGACTAATATCGTGTACTGTATCTTGTTTGGTCAAAGTCTGTTGAAATGATGGTTTGCGTCACGATAATAACATCTGCCTCAATCATCTTTTGTCTTTGAGAGAGGAATTTTTGCAACATCTGCAGTGAATTAAAATGGAGAGTCATTTACTGCATAAATCTGAATGAAATAAATGAGTAAGGAAGTTATGTGATTAGAGTGACGCTATTACAAGCTCACCTGTATTATCATAGTGTAAAGCCTGTGAGGTGTTCCTATTATTTTAGTTAGGATTCTGCTACTATGCTGCAGCTAAAAAAATAATTGCACAAAAAATGCACAGTGGATTTTAAATGGATAGAAATTGATGTGCATGCAATTTAGCTGCCCATTGTCCAGCCATATTTTTCTTGTATTAATTCTAATTCGGTGATTCTGTATTTTAATCATGTGAACCAGTTTGTGAGTCCTCTCTGAGAAGTGCTTTGTAACATAGCATTCACTTTACTTACTAAATGCCATTGATTCTGGAACAATGACAATAAAGTTACATTCAGTGACATTTTGAACGCAGCTCAAAAGTGCATTCATAAAGTCCAAACATAATTAAAAAAAAAAAAATAAACACCACTCTAAAGTAAAATACACAACACCTGAGTCAACGTAAATAGGCCACTTTGGATTATTATCTTTGCTATGGCCACATTTCTACCTTAGCTTTTGTGCAGCTGTACCTAATATTGTGGCCAATGAGTGAACAGTACGTGCTGTTTAAGTGTAGATCCATATGGCTGTTTGTTTACAAAAAAAAAAATACAGTTTGAGAAGCATGGAGCATGTTGTACTTCATGTGCCACTGATGATACTCGCTGGTCCAGTTTTTCTTCGGAGTGCTCTCAAAGTTTGTCCACCCCCCACCCAAAAAAAGAAGTAAAAAACCAGCTGATGATCAATGGGTATTCTCCCTCTCCGACAAAATAAACCAAATATTTTTACGCTTTCCCCGCGTCCTCGCCGGTGTAAATGAAAGTTTGTTTTCATGAATTATGCGAGTAAAACGTCAATGAGCATTGTTTGCCGGTTAAGGCGCGTGGCTCCGCCCCCCGGTGTTTGTCATAAACCTGGCTCCTGGCTCCAATAAACCGGGCTAAGAGCGCCCTGGGCTCGCCTCCTTCTCCAAGGCGATCAATAGGATCTCAGGCGCACTCCAAGCCCTCTCTTACGTAGACACCCAACAAGGAGAGAGCCGATACAACAACACGCTTGATCTGCTGCAACACCCCCCCAAAAAAATCTACCTGCTTTCTGAATCATGTCGTTGAGCCCAAAGCATACAACGCCTTTTTCCGTGACAGATATTTTGAGCCCAATCGAGGAGACCTACAAGAAGTTTAGTGCCATGGACGGCGCGGGGAACCTCAGCTCTCCGCTGGGAGCCTACCGGCAGCCGCAAGTGTCTCAGGGCGGCATGCAGCAGCACTCCATGGGCCACAACGGCGGCGTGGCGGCCGCCTACCACATGCCGCACTCCGTGTCCCAGTTCTCCCACAGCGCCATGGGGGGATATTGCAATGGGAGCATTGGCAACATGGGCGAGTTGCCGTCCTACCAGGAGAGCATGAGGAATAGTGCTGCTGCAGCAACAGGCTGGTACAGCACCAACGCTGATCCCAGATATTCCACCAGTAAGTGCGTGCGCTGTTGCGGGACTTACTCATCGCATCTTTTGGGGTGTTTGTTGTTGTTGTTGTTGTTGTTTTTGTAGTTGCTGTTGTTGTTTTTCCGCCCTCGCCTGCTCTCCTGTAATCGAAATACTAAAGCACGCTCACTTTTCCAGCCACAAGATCTCAGCTGTTGTTGTTTTTCCGCCCTCGCCTGCTCTCCTGTAATCGAAATACTAAAGCACGCTCACTTTTCCAGCCACAAGATCTCAGCTGTTGTTGTTTTTCCGCCCTCGCCTGCTCTCCTGTAATCGAAATACTAAAGCACGCTCACTTTTCCAGCCACAAGATCTCAGCTGTTGTTGTTTTTCCGCCCTCGCCTGCTCTCCTGTAATCGAAATACTAAAGCACGCTCACTTTACTAGAATTAAACACACAAGTTGAGTTACAGCATTTTAATTTATCTTGCACACTAAACTTTAGGAATGACATTAATGGTCCTCATTGCAAGTCTGACTCGATTATTATTATAATAATAATAATTATTATTATTATCATTATTATTATTACGCATACGTTTCATTTATGTTTATAATTGTATAGATTTCACGTTTACAATTTATATGTAATCAATCAATCAGTTCTGAAATCTCTATATATATTTTTGCAGTGATCGAATTGATCTAATCTCGTTTTAAATAATACATAAATAACAGAGAGTCCAGCATTTTTCTTCATTTCATAATTTTAGCATTCTCAATTATGGACCGTTTTTACTTTTTAAAATTGTTTAAATGATACACGCGTGAGATTAAATAAAAGAGCAGCGCAGTTATCTTTTATATTTGTTTATTTACAAAATAGTTTTCACTTTTTAAATGGCAAATAATTACACGTCCATTACGAGTATTGAATTACGAACCGACTTCATATCAAATTCTTAATTCCAACTTTACTCGATCTCACAGATAAACAGCGCATTTTATTAATGTCACGTTTAGTAATAGCAGGCCCAAAAATAGAACTTTACGTTAATATTTTAGAACAATAAATAATAATAAATGGTCTCTAGATTTCCGTTATTTCAACACGAGCGTGAGGTAGTACGGTGACGTGCTATGGCGTTGATTGAACGCACATATATGTATGTATATGTTTAAGTTTCTAGATTCATGGGACCTTCCACAGGTATGAACATGGCGGCCATGGGGGGTCTGACGGGAATGGCGGACGCCTCCAAATCCATGCCGGCCCTGCACGCTGCGCCCAGGAGGAAGCGGCGGGTTCTCTTCTCGCAGGCTCAGGTCTACGAGTTGGAGAGGAGGTTCAAGCAGCAGAAGTACCTGTCGGCGCCGGAGAGGGAGCACCTGGCGAGCATGATCCACCTGACGCCGACCCAGGTGAAGATCTGGTTCCAGAACCATCGATACAAGATGAAGCGCCAGGCCAAGGACAAGGCGGCGCAGCAGATGCAACAACAACAGCAGCAGCAGCAACAACAACAGCAACAGGACGGGACCATGTGCCAACAGCAGGCCCAGTCCCCGAGGCGCGTAGCCGTACCGGTTCTGGTCAAGGACGGCAAACCGTGTCAGAACGCCTCCAACACGCCGACGCCGAACCAACAAGCCGTGCAGCAGAATCAACAGAGCCAACAGCAGAATGGGGCCGTGGTGGTGCTCGGCCAGCACCAGAACCAGCAGCAGGTAAACGATTTGGACCTGGAGGAGATGTCGCCCAGCCCCCCCTCCCTGCACAGCCAGCTCAGCATGGCCCAAATAGACACTTCTGCTGTAGATTACGCCAGTAATATGGTCAGCTCGAACCTCCTATACGGCAGAACGTGGTAGGACCCAGTGCAGTCACTTTTTTTTCTATCAACCTGCGGATGATGAGCCCATTCCACACACGCGTATAGACGCAAAATACAATATATGGTTGGGAAGAAGACAAAAGTGGGGGCCGACGCCCCGGGCCACGCACACGCGAGTACCAGCTGATCAAGGCACATTTTCTTGACATCTCTAAAGAAGGGAGTCTATTTTTGAACATTACACACATGGCTGGCCCTTGAAAAGCAATCAAGACGCTTGGACCCCTTTTGTAATCTTTTGGACCTCCCTCGTGATGTTTTAATGTTAGTATGTTTGGGGGCGGGGTGGGGTATGGTGGGGTAACGCATTTTCAGCCCGAGCGGAGCACGTTT
>NW_017804839.1:84107-95276 GCF_001891065.2 Hippocampus comes
ATATAGAGAGCCGAAGTCACCAACATGGAAATTTTGTCATATGGATATTGTTAATCTAATGTATTGAATTAGAATTCTTCTACGACTTGTACATTTGGCTAACACAAGAATACGTTTAATTGTATAATAATCGTTATTTGCGTCCACTTTTATGTTTTCTTTATTCTTTTGTAAGTTAAAACGATCAAATGGAGCTGCTGTATATGTTTCAAACCCAAGTGAACAATGAGAATAAATAACTTGAAGTGTGAGAGCGATTTCTGAGGAAGTTGTTTTTTAGGAAGCTGTTTTGAAGTGCATTTTCATTATGTCGAGACCGTGAGCATATTGAGAAAGAAAGCAAGGTCGATGAGGGAGCCACTATAAGTCAGGTGACATTTTGGAGGACCGTCGTTTATCCTGGATGTCATCATTAACCAGAAAAAAAAAAAACTCCGGCCAATGTGTACATTAAAAAAAAATATATATATATTGAACTCTTTTACCTTGTTTGAGAAGGCGCTTTTCCGCCGCAACCTAATTGGACAGTTCGATTGTGAATGAGACCTCCCGCGCACACTTATTATGACGCTATATTTGAGAGAACGAAATTAATATATATTATTTTAAAGTGATATATTGAACCTATATTAAATACAAACATAAAAGTAGTGATTGCTAAATAATAAAAAATATATTAAAAAAATCTAGTGGGTAATACAGACATGTAAAATTTAAAAAATATATAAACTATGTATCTGAGGTACCGAATTTAAGCAAAAATGAGGCTCCAAAAACTTAACTGCTATATGCAGAATATCAGTTAATAATAATAATAATAATAATAATAGTAATAATAAATCATTTAGTATTTTCAAGTGTTTTGTTTTACGTTTATTCTGAAAAAAAAATACGCCGCTGTATCAGAATAATTTCATTTCAACGAATGGTACAGAAATTCTGGAGTGTGTGCACTTATTACTGTCCTTTTTCTTATATTAAGCTTGATAACGCAGTTCGACGCCTCGTTTTCCGATCCTGAGACTTTCACGGGCGGACGCACGCGCACACACGTGCACACAGCCTCGCGCGCGAATAGACACAAGTATCATCGCGATCGATCTCTCGAAAAGATAAATGATTTGCGCAAAGCAACTCCAAAGTGTTTCAGCTCATCACTCGTGTTGGCGTGTCCTCCAAAAGCAGCGAGTGATCTCGCATTTCATTTCCTGTGGTCATTTTAAACGTGTTTGAAAATGACTTGCGGAGCCCTCTCGGTGATGACACCCCGCAACGATGATGATGGCTATCAGTGTGTCTCAATGGAGACCTCGGAGAGCCTCCATTTCCCCAAGCCCTCCACATACCTGGCAGCTGTATGTATATGTGCTATCATGCCGACACTCCAAGGGCGATCAGAGCCAATATGCACCTGACATTTGAAATTGGCCGCAACAAGTCTGTCTGGAGGGAGCTGGATAAGAGCATTAAACAACGACAAATGCATTCCTGGATGCACTTTGATGCTGCAAGATGTTTCGGATAGATTTTGTCCCCAAATTGAGGGCATGAATGAGCTGTCAACAAAGCTTTTGATGGTGGACCACATGAAATGAAAGTGGAGGTGAAGCCATTCTTTTCTCTTTTCAATGGCCATAGTTATGGCGCTCTAATAGGCTATGCTTGGTAATCACTGCCTATTGTGTCTGTTGCTTCTTTCACATTATTGTGAGGTGGACCTCTCTTTGTAAGGAAATATGAGTCTGACCCGGTACTGTAATTGCTGTTGGAAGCATCATTTCGGTCTGGAAAGTTTGGGGGTGACGGTGTCACTTCCACACTTAGCGCACGCGTTCATGGACACACACACACACACACACACACACACACACACACACACACACACACACACACACACACACACACACACACACACTATCTTGATGAAAATTCATTCCTCACACGCACATTCACAACTGAATGATACATTTCATCAAATTGCCTCTATTATATACAAAGCAGATATTTCCATAAAGGCCAGATGGACTCCATAGCTACATGCCTTAAATGCCACATTTAGGTTATTATAGAGTTTGATAAGACAAGGATAGTCTTTTTTCCACGCATGCAAAGGATTTTCACCGTCTATTCTTGTCAGGTAATTGCAGGTTGCACTCCATAATGTGCATGTCGTTTCTGCAACCCTGCAAGTCCCCACCCGCCCGCCCCCCTCTCCAAGACTCCCCCTAACCCCCTTCCCTCTCTTTATTCTACTTAATATGTCAGAAGGTCTGATCACAGAGGAACCTTTTCAAGTCCTATTGATGTGTTCCTCAATTGACCGTGGCGACCTAGCAACCTAGTGAGCGCTAATTGGCAAGGGCTTAACATTATTGGCTCTATAGTTTACCTACCAACATCCTTGTTCATATTTTTTTTTTGTGGTACTGGTCTTTGCTTGACAAAGAGATGCGAATATTGAGGCCGTCGTTCCCTCGAATAATTTCTTTCAGGCAGCTCCATTTTTGTATTATGTTCAATGAAAACGAACATGCCGCATTAACTGCTGAATTAGCTGTTAATTATTCGTTTCACAAATGCCAATTATGCTGGTTTAAAAACTTTTCAAAGGAAAAAGTGGTGTGTATTTTCTTATATAGTTTTCTCGTAACTAGGCGACTGTTGGGACATTATGTGAAGGATGTTATCTCAAGACTTGGTGAGCAGACCTCCGATCTTAGGAGATGCTACAAATCCATTGATGAATTGTTTCTTTCGACCGAGATGCAACTAGGAATCAATATAATAATTTAATGTTGAGAATTCTGACTATTATGTATAATTGATATGTCTTGTTGCTGCTGAGGCCAGTGGAGTGCACTTCTGGGTCTAGTTTTGATCCACACACACCTCCACTGATGTCAGCTTATTCCACCGTGTACAGAAGTTCAAAACATGCCGAGAGAGATTCTCCTCATCCAGCCATCGATTGAAGCAACTGCTGAGGAGAGCCAGTTTATGCAGGACAAGTTAGCGTCACTATTTCTGCATGACTTCAACATCGTTGGCTGTTTCATGTTGACAGGGATGGAGCAGTAAGATGGAGAGGCTTGACTTTGTTTGATATAGTGGCGGGGGGGGGGGGGGGGGGGGGGGGAGGTTGAATTTAGCCTCACTCGACTCTCTCTCAGCTGCTCTGTCTTTTGTTGTTGTTATAGTAAAAGGCATTTAATAGTTGCAAAAAGTTTTCCTTTTCACTTTATTTTATGCCATCTAAAGTAAGTTAATAGAAGCAATAGCCTGACAACAATTCATTGATCATTCCTTTTTCATGTTACACTCCGATATGTGAGCTTTGTTGCTTTTGGAAATTATAATTTTAATAGGATTTCCTTGTGAAACTTTTTTTTTTTGGATTGAGCTTGATAGAGCTCATCGGTTTGTGCAGTTTTGCCTAATGCTGTGACGGGTGATTTGAGATTGACCTCATTAATGCAGAGTGTGCACTAGGGAATGGATTTTATGAGAGGCAGGCAAAATTATTAGCATCTAAGTGAAGGTGCTAAATTGGAAAGTTCTGATTTGGGAGCGTTATGTGCGTTCTGTTACTGAGAGACAATCTTTCATGCATTAAAAAAAATGTTTCTTTCTTTCTTTTTTTTTTAATCTAGAATGTCTTAAAATGGAAAGGAAATGCGAGGCACATCATGAGAAGCGATCAACTTTGCTATTACTCTCTGTATGAGAAACAGGCATTGGATGAAGGATGGAAGAACTGTGTCAAGAGTGTGTGTGCCATGTGTGGTCGAGGAGGGGGAGCATCCCTTATTAGAAAACCATGTCACAATCTCTTCTGACTCGCTGTAATGCCAATAATCCCCCCCTCGAAGTCCCCATATGCATGTTTTTTAGTTGGCCATAAGTATTTAAAGAAACTGTTTTCAGTTGCCGCTAATAACTACTGACCTCCAGTGACATGGGCCAACAATGGGTTTGTCAGGCCTCAAACGCACAACCAAAGAAGCTGATTAGGAACTCAAGTGGTTTGAAGCAAGAATCAATGGCCGCTCTGTCCTGCCGTGGCGCTTCCAGCATGGTGCAGATGATTGTGGGACTTCCATTAGTTCTGCTTCATTAAGTCGCGCAAACTCTTCTTTAAAGAAAATGAGTTCAGACAATCCTACAAAAAGTCTATTGGGGCTGTGCGGCGGCGGCGGCTCCTGCTGAGAAGCACGCGCGCTTGAGACTGAAAGCAATAATATGTGGAAACTTTGCATTAGAAAAGCTGCTTTAAAATTATGCGGATGTTTCACTGAGTGCCTTAAAATTAGGTGGAGAGTGTGTTGATTTTATTTTTATGGCGAATCCCACATCACAGAATATTTATGGGCCAGCCCAGGCCTTGCTAAGCTTATATGCTAGCATTACTATCAGTGAGTTTCACTGAGTGCTTGGATTTTTTTTTTTTGTTTTTTGTTTTGACAAACTTTGCAGAATGGTTAGATACTGAAAATATAAGTAATGGTATAGTACTGATTCAAGATATTGGTGCGCTTGCCTGGTTAAAATTTGCCCTTTAGGATAAAAGTGATCATTCAGTGATCTGTGCAGCATTTATACAAACTTTCCCCACATGAAAAAAAAAAAAAAAAAATATATAAAAAAAATATATATATATAAAACTGACAAGACATGACGTTAAAGACAAAGAACAAATTAATATTCACAATATTTAATCAACAGTCCATTTGTGTTATATAATAATTGTATTCACAAAACAAAATGAGACAAAAAGACACTGCTTTAAGACACAAGGCCAGTTACATAAAAAAAAAAAAAATCAGAGATTGGTTACAGCAAATTACATTGTTATTACTTCAGGTATATAAAAAAAACAACAACACCCAAAACAAAAACAAAAATCGCAAGTGAACGCAACTTGGAGACAACATATTATGGGCTTCCCTAAATCATGATATCAAGGTCCCATCTCAAGAAAGAAAAAAAAATCAAAAGCATAATAAGGCAACATCGAGTTAGCAAAAAATAAGCTTTCCTTCACACGTGATTGGACAATGTTACACAGTAACAAAATGAAGTTGAGAAAACTTAACAAATGACCCATAACACCAAAACAAATAACAAACATATTATCAACAATTAAATAAACGATGAACTCCATAGTGGCTTTTTTTTTGACATTGTAACAAGTGTATTGTCAATGCGGGTCTTGCTACATTAAAGTTTGCCGTGAGGTCGTCAAGGTTCAGCGCCTCCGCAAAGAAAATTTCACAAACGTTTAACCTCACACTATTTGAAGTCAAACTCATTTCAATCAGGAATATAAACATGGCTTGCATTTTTACAAATGAAAGCACATCGGTCGGATGATTTCTCAAATGTCTGCAGCAGTTTTCAATCTGTCCTTAGATGTGTGGATAAATAGTGTGACAGAGTGAAATTGTTATTGACTGCGACCATGACTTTTTAATGTGTGAAGGACAAGTGTTTTTTTTTTTTTTTCATGCGAGAGATTTGCAATCCATTCAAGAAAAGCTCTCTCTGGTGCACTGCGCATGATATAATTACACTCCATCCTCGGAATGGGTGCCAAGCGGTCCTAAACAATGCATAGAAAACGTGAATTCAAGACTTTTTAAATACCAATTTCGGTTACCAAAGCTTTTCCGTCATACATATGAACATTTAGAGGGGGAAGGAAAAATATAAGCTTAACGCTGTCCTTCACAGCACTCCTTTTTCACTTGGAACCAGAATACAGCCCCCCTCCCCAGACACCCCCCTCCATTTACGGTTACCACGGTAATGGCCAGCTGCCAGTCTGCAGATTACTGGTTAATAGGGCCGGGCCTGGAGAGCAGTGCAATGGATACAATCCGTGTGTTTAGGTTGGGAAAAAAAAAAACTTCGCCTTGTCGCAGGTGTGTGACCATTTCTTAAATCAACTGAGAGTTGCAGTCATTTGTCAACACACCCGAATGTCCAAACAAAAAATAAAACATTTTCAAAAGTGACTGAGTGGATTGAACGTGGAGGCACACAAACAAAGATATTAACATGAATGTCAACAGGCAAAGAGCGAGAGCAACCTTTCAATCGCTACGCCTGACTAAATGAAGCCCAGAAGGACATAATCATTTCTTCAAATATAACATTTGGCCCATTCAAAACAAGCCGCAGTCTCAATCGAACTGTCCCGGAGGGCTAGTGGGCCAAAAGAGGACCACCCACTTTCTTTTCAATTATCATCTTGCAGCAACCTGTCTCCACTCCAGCATTCAACAGGAGACACTGACTGCTCTCCAGAGGGAATTACAATTAGACTGCTTCCCTCGAATAAACTTCCAGACTGTAGCAAAGCATGTGACCCCGAACACAAACAGGATTACATCCAAATCCCACGTTTCTTTACTCCTTCCTCTCTTCCTCTTGAGAAGCTGCAGTCAGGGGTCGCCCCCGGTCAGAGGCAGTGAGCTGAGAAATGCTGAAGGCCCATTGAAATCTACAAATATATAAATGACTTGAAGTAGACGAGACCCCAAGTGTGTGCTGCTGCGGCTGAGTTGCATCGCTTGCACTTTGCAGATTTTTCTAAAAATACAGAGAACAGATCCCACAAAAAGCAAGACTTTTACCAGGGATCTAGGATAGGTTTGCTGATACGATTTTTCACCATTTCAAATATGTTACATACAAATGATATAAGAATACACTTTTAGATACTTATGAAGTACAGTATTATGAGAACCAAAAAAGGAAAAATACAAGAAAAAAGGGCAAGATTATGATTAAATGCCAAGGCATACTCGGACCAGATCATTATCCGATTATCTGATTGCACGTACCGTATATGGTCACGGTCATAATATTTTCACTTTATTCTCATGAATTACAGCTCTATTCTTGGAATAACTTTATTCCACTAATAATAAAAAGGAACAGAATACAAGTAAGTCAAATCATAACTTCATTCTACAGGTTGAAGGGTGGTTACCACATCTGTCTCACAGTACAGATGTCGTGGGTTCGATTCCGGGTCCTGGCTTTCCTGTGCGGGGGCTTGCATGTTCTCCGTGTGCCTGTGTGGGTTTTCTCCGGGGTTCTCCGGTTTCCTCACATATTCCAAAAACATGCACGGCAGGTTAATGGAGCACTCTAAATTGTCTCTAGGTGTGATTGTGTGTGTGAATGGTTGTTTGTCTGTGTGTGCCCTGCGATTGACTGGCAACCAGTTCAGGGTGCACTGCCTGAAGACAGCTGGGATAGTCTTCAACACGTCCCGCGACCTCTGTGAAGATAAGTGGATCAGGATGGACATATAGAGGGTGCACATAAAAATGTTGGTGTGGTTACAAAATGAGCACCGGAGTTTGTTGTCCAAAGACAGCTGGGATAGGCTCCAGCTCGGCCATGACCCACGTGAAGATCAGTGGCTCGGATAATGGATGGATGGCTTATTATTGTTGTTGTTGTAAAAATATGACTTTAATTTAAATAAAAGTATTACTTTTTTCCCCAAATACTAATTTGTACTTTATTCTCATTGCACTGTGACACGTTTCAAAACTGCCATGATATTTATTTCTATGTTCTAATATAAAACCAATATTTTTACATTTGTTCGACAAGGAAGAGGAAGGAAGAAGTGCAATCTATTTCAATTCAATGGATGCTTGAGAGAAGAGTTTGTCTCAGAAAGCGAAAGACAAGTTTTCCAGAGTTGGGGGTCCTTCTAATCTTCTTGCAAGACAACACTGGTGTTGTATTTACTTGTAATTTGTATTTTGTCTCCATTAAAACCTCATCAGTTCAAACAACAATTTGTCATGGCAACACCAATTAGAGTCCAATCCACATGGGACAAAAGCTCTGTTTCGGTTGGGAATCATATAGCAGGCAGTAGATCTGGAGTGTTTATTTGGCCCTCTGTAGCCAGCTGGTCATACGAAGACACAGAAAGGGTACATTGACTTCACCCCACAGGGGGTAGTGGCACAGCCAAAGAGAAATTGGACTCTTTTTCAGCTCGACTTTCCACAATGCAGCAGACCCAATCAAAGCTGCAGATCCTTTTGTGGGGGTGGTAGTGAGTAGACAAGAGAGGGAGAGGGTGGGAGTGAGTTGAAGCTTGCTGCCCCCAACCCTCTCTTTCCTCCACCTCCATCTCCTCCTCCTGCCACTGTCCTGTCTGTGCGGCCAACCACACTTCAGAGCTAATTAGTGGTCAGATCCACTGGGTCCTAATCAGCACGACATGTTAAAACTGCCCTAATCAGGCCTAATCCTGGTTTAGTGTCTCACACACATCAGCGTCACTGCTCTACTTACTCAGCTGTATTGACTAAGGCATCACTTGGAGGTTCCGTGGTCAATACACCAAATGTGTGGTGGGTTATAGCTGTGTGGATGTGCTTTGCATACTGTTGTACGATGTCTGCTTTTAAAATGTAATTCTAATACCACCGTATGCGACACACACTGGCATTTTCGTCATTGAGACAAAAAAAAAAGAGCGTGAAAACAGAGGAGAAATCAATGCATTCAATTTCCCCAGTATGGGACAAATAAAGTATATCTTAATTCAGGTGCTAAAGCTTAGCAAGTGGCAATGCAAGATGGCGGCCAGTGGCTTCACTCCTCGTTACGACAAGGAAGCGGCATTGTTAGTCCGTCATATACTGTATAAATCCATAGTCACGGAGCACATATTCAGGTAGAACCCTTTACCCATTTACATACACACCGTCACTGGCTGGGACCCACACTGCCTGCACACCAGTGGACCGCTATAATACCACATACTGTGTGTGTGTGTGTGTGTGTGTGTGTGCGCGTGTGTGTGTGTGCATATATATATATATATATATATATATATATATACACACACACACACACACACACACACACACACACATATATATAAAAAGCTTTCACTTAACATTCTTAAAACTCATTCACTCCCAAAGACGTTTTTAAACGTCTTTTCAGACTTGGTCCAGAATTGGCTGGTACTGAATGAGTTATACCACACAGCTGCCACCGGCTAACGGACTGAACAGCAATGCAGTGAATTGAATCATATCCTGCCTGTTTTAGATCTCTCCCTCCTCCAACACACTCGATTCAATTGATCATAATCGTTTCAGGCTTCGACCGAGCTTGCTGAAGAGCCGATCGCTGTGTTGAAGTAGAAAGATATCTAAAACAGGCAGGATATGGCTCTCGAGGAACCGGAGTTTCCTACCCCTGAAATAGGTGGTGAGAGGTGGGTGTAAGAAAGTAATGAATTGTTGCTGTGGGACAGAATAAACTAACAACAACAACTGTAATTATTAACTGTTTCCAGAAAGGGCACCGCACCGCAAGGCATGCTGGATACTCCTTTAAACTTCCCGGATGCATCTGAATGTGGTGGTTTTTGAAGCGGTGACTCCTGTCCCATGCAACTCCTCCTGGATCTTTTAAATAGTCTTGAATCTTCTCTGTTTGATAATCCACCGAAGACTACGGTCATCTCTTTTGCTGGCACCTGTTGTTTTGCCACATTTTGACCTTCCACTAGACTTTCCATTGATATCCTTGGATACAGCACTCTGAACAGCAAGCCTTCTTAGCTATGAACGTCTGTGGCTTACACATTCTATGGAGGTGATCAATGATGGTGTTCTGGCCAGTTGTCAAGTCTGCAATCTTCCCCATTTGACCTGAACAGAGAGAATTGAACCAAACTAGAGCTAATTTCTCCACAGTATTCATATACAGGATTTTGAATTCCTGGTTTCATGGGTTTTATGAGCTGGAAACACAAATTTTGAAGAAAGAAAAAAATAAACGATTACATACTTGGAATCATTTAAATTGGGCTCCAAATGTATTACAGTATGAAAGTTTAACTTTTTGAATGGAAATAAACTTTTCCATGATGTAAATTTTTTGGGGGTGGGGGAGAGGGTCTGTATTTAATATTCAAACTGATAAACTTAATTGTTTTAGCAAATAATCGTTTTGGAATTTTATGGCTGCAACCCATTCCAAAAAAGCTGGGACAGGGTCATGTTTATCACTGTGTGACATCACCTTTTCTTTCAACAACATTCAAGAAACATTTGGGGAATGAGGACCCCAATTGTTGAAGCTTTGTGGAATACTTTCACATTCCTGCCTGATGTACAGCTTCAACTCTTCAACAGTCCGGGGTCTCCGTTGTCGTATTTTTTGCTACATGATGTGGCACACATTTTCAATGGGAAACAGGCAGGCAGGGAAACATTAACACGTGCAGAATGTAGTTTGGCATTGTCTTGATGAAATAAGCACTGTCGTCCATGAACAAGACATTGTTTGGATAGCAGAAAATCCAAAAACTTTCAGCATTAATGGTGCATTCACAGATATGTAAGTTATCCATGCCATTGGCACTAACACAGCCCCATACCATTATAGATGCTGGCTTTTGAACTTTGCGTCCCTAACAGTCCGGATGGTTCTTTTCCTCTTTGGCCCGCAGGACACGGCATCCACAATTTCCGAAAACGGTTTGAAATGTGGATTCATCAGGCCACTGAACACTTTCCCCACTTTGCATTAGTCCATGTTTGATGAGCTTTGCTTTTAATTTCGTCAAATGCTATTGCAGGGGCGATGCACTATTTGCCAAAGAAAATGACGGTGATGCTGATGTCCTTAAAATTTGGGAAAACAAACTTTGCACGCACATCAGGCCTGACAAAATATATATATTTTAGAGTCGTATTTTGTGATTGTTAAAAAATTGGCCAACCCCAAAGTTGGCCACGGGCAGCGATGGCCCTTTGTTTTGGCCATTTGCTGCTTCCGTTTCTAGTTTTATCTGGTTTTGTTTGAACAATAATGAATAGTAATTTTTTTCTTTTTGTCTTTTTAATACTTGCAGTTTTATGGCTACCTCTCGCAGCAACAAAATATGATGCAGGACTATGTGCGCACAGGGACCTACCAACGGGCCATTTTGCAGAACCACGCCGACTTCAAGGACAAGGTAATGAGATTTTTTTAACAAAGTCAGAATTCATGTAATGACCTGTACAGCAAAGTCAATTCAGGGTTACATCTTACATTTGTGTGTCCACAATTTTACTCGTCTATGTTTTCTTTTTTTTTTTTTTTTTTTTTTTTACACACAGTTTTTCA
>NW_017804839.1:113082-148348 GCF_001891065.2 Hippocampus comes
TATATATATATATATATATATATATTAGTCTTTGATGGGAATGTTGCACCTGCCAGATGGGAATTTTGTATCTGCCAACATGGCTGCGGCATAAGCATATCGGTTAGCTGGGCCGCTACAGCGCACTTGCATATCGAGCCTTTGATGATGACACACCGCTATCACAAAAAATGCATCCATCCATCCATTATCCGAACCGCTTATCCTCATTGATATGGAAAATAAGCTCTTTTATCATAACAGTACATTTATTATGAGCTATAAAAACATGATCACGCTTCCCTGTATGTAATTTCAATTTCAATGTTGTTAAATAATTTCAACATTACATGTAAACCTGACAGTCATATCTGACAAAAATCAAAGGTTTGGAAGGTTAACCATTGAAATTCCAAGGATGCGCTTGGGCTGATTTTTGACCTCATCTATGGAAAATTGTGGTATGAATAAAAAAATATATACATCATAATTACTTATAACCTGTAACAATTACCGTAGATGAAAAATACAAATGATATCAAAGACAACCTATTTGAGGAATACATGGAAGATGAATCAATAAAAATGTTAAATGACAAACATTTACATTTTTGACCCCACTTGTGCATCGAAGGGTTAGTTTTGTGGGAGGGGGAAGTGGAGGTGGCTCTGAAAAGTATCCTTTGTGATCAACCGAGAACACGTTCTCTCTTCGTCATTTGATCTCAGCATTCAGTTTCAAGATTCATATTTCCCCGCACATGTTTACTAACGAGCTCCCAAATAATAACTTTTGCTTGTCAGCATTCTGACATCTAAATTAGATCAGTCTTTTGTCCGTTAATTGGTTTTTAATGTTAATTAGGTTTTAATGCAGAAACACTCGAAGATGGGTTTGAATATTGAGGTGTTCTTATTCATGCAGATTACTCTGTGGCCATCAACGAGTAATGAGACTGTTTGAGCCAACAGGCAGGCACACTCTGACTTTAATAAAGCTAGCGAGTGCTACTTTAAAGTATATTCAGGTTATTTGTATTAAGGCAAGTCTGCCACTTCTCATGTCAAATCACATCTACGTATTCCATCTGTGCCCCCTGCTCAGCTATTCCTTTGGATTCCATTCAGTTCGAGATTAATTTCAATATGTTGCTAAAAATAAATAATTAAATAAATAAATAACGGTTGTCAACATTGACAGCCTGAACAAATTTCAATCCAAGTGCTACACGGTAGAGAATGGATTAGGTAATTACCATGCTTTACAGCAATATAAGGCGATAAATTAAAATCTTCAACAACTTCTTAAGTGACAACTTATCTAATCAGGGACACAATCATAAAGGGGCCTTGATGTTTACTGATTGCTCCAATCAAAAATGGCTGCTTCACACACAGCTAATTGGTCAGTTTGCTCACTGTGCAGCGAGGCAAATGCTGAGGGGCTACTGTTGTGATTTGAAGGACCCAAATATCTCCCATTTGCATTGAGTGCCACCAGAATACACTTGACTCCCACAAGTTATCAGCAAACCAGACAATTATTCATCAGGCACAAATTGGAACATCAAAGTCAAATCAGAGAATTACCATCAGGAAGACCTTAAGGCAAAGGCGGAGAGAAGACGGGGCAGCCTTTGATTGACCGTACTGCCCTTCACGCTTTCTCAAGCTCTCAACTCCTTCAAAAGTTCTCCACGGTACAGTAGCACACACACAATTAGCAATGCGGGGGCGGCGAGGAAGATAAAAAGACAATGGCACGGATAAGACGCGAAAAAATTAACTTTTTTAATTTCCATTTTCAAAGACACCTTACATATGATGACAATTGTAACTGTTGAAACTCAACAAGTGGATACCACCCTGGCAACGCAAATTGGACAAAACACATTATTGCAACCAGGGATGCAGGATAACTATCGGACAGATAACTGTCAGTCCGATATTGGGAGAAAAAGTCACAATTATCGACCTGATATAAACAAAACTAGACCGACAACAAGCGATAAATGAAATACACCAACCATGGTCGGGTTATTGATACTTTACGAGCGTCATGTACTCAGCATTAACCGCATGACGTAGCAGGTAAACATAGCGTGGCCATCACTACTTATTTAAAGAAAATTTTAACGTCTATTTCATTCGAAGCCGACAGTACTTTGCAGACACGTGTTTGCCAGAACTTTCGTGTTGTCGCTCCAAATGTTCGTTCTTTGGTAGACGAACAAGACATAAGTTTCACCAAAGACATACTGTATGGACCTCTGGTGGCGAGTTGATAGTGGATGAAGATGCCGGTCCAACCTGGTATTTGGTGAACTTTTCCAGCAGTTAGAAACAAATAATCACGATAATACAATTCATTGAGGTTGTGATTTTCTTGTACTAATGCTCAACTTCATGTGTCCATCGCAGCTGCTGGACTTTTTTTTTTTAAATGTCTTCTATACAATGAGAAATCAGAAGCTCAAATTGGTATGTCCAGGGAAGTCAAAGCGTCTGCCTAATGCTCACTTTCCTCTGTGCTAATTCAATTCTGATGGAATGACTGAAACAATACCAGGTAGCCATAGACATAAATCCAGGTCACTTTTTTAAATGTGAGCTTGAAAAATTGATAGAATAAAAAATGAAGATGGAGGTCTATCATGCGATCTAAACCTCTGTCTTTTGTATAGTTTAAAAAAATAATTTGCTGGTTAAATGGTTGATCGGGTACTTGAAATGACAACCTGAAGCACAGTTTTGTATTTTTGTATTTATATTTCACACAATGTCTCGACTTTAGTTTATATTTTATGAATACACATAAACAGATATTAAACCATTGTCAGGTACAGTATTTTCTTGTCATTTTAAGGTCTGTCTGGATATATATCAATACCAGGAAACGAAATGCTGTCTATAAAGCACAGCTCCAGTACTGAGTATACCGGTACTGTAGTTGTGTGAAGAGGATAACAGAAAAAGAATCTTGAATTTGAAAACTATTGTACATCAATTCATAATTTGTTGTTTATACTACAAGTTTATAATTGAGTTTAAGTGCAGTGTCTGGCCATCTTCATTATTCTGCATTTTGCTGGCAGTGTCCATTGTGTTGTGTCATTTTTTTTGTTAGTCTCTGACGCTGTAGTGTGCTTGTGCGATTTATCAGGATGAAAAAAACGTGCCAGCCCTATTTTCAGCTTGTGTGAAACAAATATGAATAGCCCTCCATGCGCCGCTGTAGAGGGAACCCAATTTTTATTGCGCTAATTGTCAAAATACCTCTTCTCGCACAAGCACCGTAAGACTTGAGGGCACTTGTTAGCCTCTTGTGCTTGGATGATGCAATAACACCAAACAAGTTTACAACCTCGGCGTGATGGCTCTCATTGTGCGATTTCACTCTTCCTTTTACCACTGACAGCCAACATGCGAACCTCTCAGCCATATGCTGCGATCTAATGGGAACTTTCAAATTCTTTATATGTCACAGCTCATTCACTGCCAATCCGCACTGTTACAAGGGGTATTTGGCATCTGCAGCCACCATTTTTTTTTTTCGATTTTTGTCTGTCACATTTTCAGCTCAGGCACGCTTTTGAAAACTTTAGTATGTGTGTATGTGGCTTAAGATTTTTGAGCTATATCAACAAATTTATGATTGCAAAGTAAAAATCCATCTACATTTGATTGACACTGTCTAAGGCAGGGGTGTCAAACTCATATTTGTCGTGGGCCACATTTTAATTATCGTTTCTCTTGGAGGGCCATTATGACTGAAACCAAATAAAAACGGTTTCTTCAACTATTGTTTAAGTTACTGTAGTGAGGGGTTTGGTTACAAAAAATGCTTACAATATGTCTCTTGTTCATTACATATGATAATTTAAAATGTTCGAGATTTTAACAAGCATCATGGAAATTGACATGATTGATTTGCTTTCGCGGGCCACATAAAATGATATGGCGGGCCAGATCTGGCCCCCGGGCCTTGAGTTTGACACATGTGGTCTAAGAAATAAAAATCACCAATACTGTGTGTTTATTCTTGTGTCTGCAGCTTTGAGATAGAATTAGGGGGGATTTCAGGAAGCAGATTCACCAAACACTTAGTTGAAACCTGAATTTTGGGTTGACTTCCTCATCTATCCACTCCGAGCACCATGGTGTCGGTTTGACTTGTTCTGAAATAGAAAACTGTGATTATTCAGTTTAGTTCCACCAGCTGATCTGAATTAATTCCATCAAGTCTGAGTACGCTCACCTTCAGCTAAGCACATGTACGACCACAACAAAACGACATCATCAATGGAGTACCGATATGGTCATTCACCATGGCAACAGAGAGAAAAATGTGATGTTACTTACTTCCCCACCTTGGAAATGGAGGTACGATTGCGGCAGTATCGTCAAAAGTGGAAACACAATCTCATTCAGTGTTTTTTCATTATTTAAACAATTGTACATCAACACTGAAGTAATCAAAATTCTGAAGAAATATTGATGCAATAAAAAAAAATGTTTAGGCACCTTTTTCCGAGATTACAATCACTGCCAGTATCAAAAAATATGACTTCTTATCTCGAGTTGAGCAATTAGAGCCACCATAAATAGCACAGATGTTCACCATTGTTGTGAAGACAAAACGGACTGTGCGAGTGTTTTGCCTATAACTCACTCAACTGCGCACCCTCTAACATGACAGGTCCTAGGTGAGTTACCAGACAAAACATGGGTCATGTGAGCCCTTATGATGAAAAATACGAATGGATGTCATTTTCCCTTGCCTGGGTGCAGGTCACTGGTACCACATGGAACCATGGGTCCCTCTTCTCATAGACTCACCACCTGTGGGAGGGGCCAAAGGGGTGGCTCCCAACCAGCAGTTCACAATACCCGACCCTTTTTGAAGTCCTTGTAGGGTGTCGTGGAGAATGCTGCACTTGGGGGTTCCCTCATTCTGCTGAGGGGCTTCAATTTATCTATTTTATATCTTGGCGCTCTTGGAATTGACGTATATATTTTTTAATTTGAGCTTTTTTGCATTTGTAGCAAATGTCCCCCAGCCATGCTCCATTCTGTGCTCTATTCCGTGCTCCCCACACACACAATGAATGGGGTTAGTAATAGCGTGCTGTGCCCAGCAAGCCGCATGAAACTGGTCAAAGAGCAGCAGGCAGCTTGCGAGTCACGGGTTGGGCAGGCCTGCCACAGATGTTGAGCTTGTCTTCTATTAATGAATATACTGGACTCTGATTGGCTGTGGCTACACAGCTGTCAAGTGATTTTTACACTGGTTCAATTTTGTCCGACAAGAGGCTGAGACAGATATTTGTTTTTGTTTTGGTTTTTTTAGCAGGAATGGAGACAATGCACGCACGCGCGCGCGCGCACACACACACACACACACACACACACACACACACACGCACACACACACAGACACACACACACACACACACACACACACACACACACACACACACACACACACACCATATTTTCCGCAGTATAAGACACACCCAAAAGCAGTGCGCCTTATAATCCGATGCGCCTGGGACCCACAAGCCTTATAGTGCGGAAAATACGGTGTGTGTGCGTGTGTGTGTGTATTTATATATATATATATGAGAAAGAGCGAGAGAGAGAGAGAGAATTGCAAGAATGAAACATTATATAGCGAGGGATCGCCGTAGTTACAGCTTCGTCACAGTTCATGTTATGTTATTCCAAAGAAGAACCCCAGCAATAAACAAATCATGGTAGGCAGTTAGTAGACTCCCGTTGATCCCTTGAATCAATGCTAATGGCTAACCCCGTATTCCCATGTGAGTGCTAGTGAGCATGCTACATCGCAGATAATAGGCAGTGTTAATGACAGGGCGTCCAACCATTCCCCCAGCTGAGTCTTGGGCTAATATGCTTTGGTCACCTTTTGTTAACATTTCTATCATCAACAGATTGCATCCATCAACAGTGCATTACATTAATGCCCCTTCCTGTGACTCAGCTGCGCAAAGCATGGATGTGTTTTCTCCCGAGAGGCAAAAGGAAGAAGGAAAAACATATAAAAGCAATACAGCAGGTTGTGTCACGTGCAATGAGGACAAGATCATCCCATTTCTACACAGATACTGCAACCACTCCTTCATGTCAGTTAGCATTATTTGTGCACTCGGGGCAAGATGCAGAGCAGGAAATATGTGGATGTGTTGCAGACAGGCACACGTACGGCATGTCTCTAGTGGCTGTGGGACAGTGTACCATGAATAAAGTGTGGCGGCGTACCTAGGAGATTGCATTCAATCACAATGCTGACATCTGTGTGCATGTAACATGCAATTATCTTCCAGAACATTGCTGACTTGGGGCTGCTTAGAATATGGATCTGACTTACTCTAATAAGTAACTGTTATAACTAATAACTAATATATTAGCTAATAACTGCTAATAAATTTAGCCAAAATCCAAAGTGAGGTGCTAGTCCAGCTGAGAACTGCCCAAGCTAGATGAGGAGACCAAATGGGCTCAGTACATACTGAGAGTCATGATTGCCTTCTAATTACAATGTCTACAGGTTCAAATTTAGGCAATTTGCAGAGCAGTGGTTCACATGGGTAACTTTCATGTAGCTGGTGTGCGATCGGTTCAATCAGACCCATTCACACTGACTGACTGCTCGAGTGTGACTTCACTGCATCCGCTGTTCCCACTCGGGCTGTCACAATTCTCCCCACAATTGACAATGTCATGACAGAAACTGCTGTTGAACTCGTTGGTTGAGCAGATTTATCCTTGCCATATCATTATACCTCTTGACCACATCTGACTGGAATTGCCAAACAAATCAAGTCACACTCTAATGTTAGCTTACCCTGTTCTGTTCCTCAGCTTTGGATGCTGCAGTAGTAGAGATCATTGCCCCCACTTTGCTGTGGCACTCTGTTTTCCTGTTGCCCTCAGTCTGGTCACAGGTAAACTCTCATTATCCTCTACTGATCCTGTTTGCTGGCCCGTTTATTTCCAAATGATTGTTTTGTTTTGTTTTTATAAATGAGGCGTGGTTTCTGCAGTTGTCCCAAGATTCTGGAAATCTGACTCGCTCAAACTGAGGTGAGCAGTGCTGAGTCGAGTTGGTGAAGTGCTACAATCATGTCTGCGTGTCATCGGCATCTTCTTCCTCTTGCTCCTAATTATGTGTACAAAGGCAGCAGGTAAATTGGAACGTCGCGTTGAACATATATAAAAGCCGAATACTGTACAATGATACGCAAGTCTTGTTCTACCTGTATTTAATTGAATAAAATACACAGGATATTTAAAGTTCAAACTGATACAATTAATTGTTGTTAAGCAAATAATGATGAACTTAGAATTTTATGGCATCACCACATTCCAAATAAGCTGGAACAAGTGGCAAAGAAGACTGAGAAAGTTGAGGAATGCAAATCAAATACCAGTTGGGAACATCCCACAGGTGAACAGGTGAACCAAACAAATATCAGACCATGTTCTTGGCTCACTTAAATGCATATAACCTTTATAATGTTTTGCAAAATGCCAGAGCTGCAATCCTTTGCAGTATAACAACCTAAATGTTGTGAACCAGTCTATATGTCGTATCCAGTTCAAGCCTTGCTGAAATATTAACATGTCAATTTACCTTCATTTTCCAATGCAGCTAAAAGCAAAAAGGCCATTTGTCCCTTTGAAATGTGTGCTTTGTGAGTCCCGGTTGATTGACCCCCCCCCCCCCAAAAAAAATGCAATTGCGTTAAAGCAATTGCTTATTTCCAGTGAATAATGGTACGTATGATGCATAATGTTGTATACATAAATTCCGAAAACAAGAGCTTGTATGGCAGCAGATGATCCTCCCATCACAGGCCATGTTTTCTCGCTCATAGGCAGGGTTAAAGAATCATAATGCAGCCTATTGCATTTAGCAGGTCACAGAAATTGATTTACTTTGGCTTTTGTGTGCTGTGGTGGTATTTTGCTCATACAGTCAGGAATGAGCCTTTGCCATTCTGCCGAATCTACAACCATGTCCCAGTGGGGAGAAATGACTTGCAACAGGAAAACCTGCATGAATACTAATTTGTCTACTTGGCTTTAACAGCTTTTGCATGCCTGTCTCATAGGAATATGTAGACCACGATGTCTTTCCATCTTTTCATATTAATTATTCCAAATGAAAATTGGGATATCAAAAGATGAGTGTGTGTACGTGTGTGTGGTCAAGGTGTTTTGTGAGCTTTTGGGGAGAAGTGTGTGTGTGTGTGTGTGTGTGTGTGTGTGCGTGTGTGTGTGTAGTCATGGGAATAGGTCCAACCAGGAACTCTTGGCTCTCCCTCCTAAATGTGGTTAATGAAAAAGCGATTTGAAGCATCTCAAGCAGGAATGTGGCAATCTACATTTTGGAGCTCTCTGGCCACAGTTTCAGTTTGACTCTTCATTATGGCCTAGCCTTGTGGCCCCCCACCCCACACCATATTAGCCTGCAGGGTCATGGAAAGAGACCAGAGTGTGTGCAACATGGTTGGTATCATTACAAAATGGAAGAACTATAATGACCTTTTTTAATTTTTTTTTTTTTTTTAAACAACGCTTCCATGTTTGGTCTGTTAGTGCATAACAAAGTTCTCTGCATGTGACTGGATGGTTCTCTGTGCGTCATGTTTTGGCTGTGTGTGTGTTTGTTTTCAACACCAGCTGGAGTGGAGGGCGTGGCTCTTCAGCAGGTGCATCTGTCTCTTGTTACCAATCAAGCCTGCCATGTATTTAGGGACTGCGAAGGTGCCTCGTCACTGGCGGATTATTGACCTTGCTTGCTGTCCGTCCACGGTCAAGAGATATTTTCTAGACTACTGGTAGGGAATTCCAGTTCCTCGAGAGAACATATCATGGCTGTTTTAGATCTCTCCCTACTTCAACACACCGGATTCAATTAATGATGATTGTTTCGGGCTTCTACAGAGCTTGCTGATGAGCTGATTGTTTGAATCAGGTGTGTTGAAGTAGTAGCATTTTGTGGATTTTTTTTTTTTTTTTTGGTAATATGTAAGTTTTACATATTCTGTGTTATTCAGGCTGCTTTTATATGTTGGAGGGCAATGCAAGTGTGGGTATACAACTAGCAATAGCTGCTAACTAGTGGCTCTTGTAGTTGCATGGAAAGCCCCGTGACAACCGGTGGGAATTCGCACACTGGAGGATTCAAAAAGATATTTTCATGTCCTAACCATGTTGGGATGTGGAAGCAGAAGAAGGATGCTACACATTGGGCTCTATTTTCATGGACAGCATGCGTGCACTCGGGCATAAAAACCGGCATTTATGTCCCGGTGCCAGACCCTTTTAACGTGTTTGGGAATTTGACGGACTGCGCCGCGCCGTGCTCGGCATTTGAGCCGACAGTGGGCAATTTGATGGCTCAACTCAACTCAACTCAACTGTATTTATAGAGCACTTTCAAACAGCCATCACTGCATACAAAGTGCTGTACATGGAGCAATTTAACATATACAACAAACAGTAAAACACATCGGTAATAAAGACGGTAGAAAGCACCAAACAGCAAAACCAAGAACAAATCTAAGTCATGCTGAGTCGAATGCCAAAGAATACAAGTGAGTTTTGAGGCGGGTTTTGAAGATGGGCAGCGAGGATGCTTGCCGAATGTTCAGTGGGAGGTCATTCCAGAGAGCGGGACCAGCAACAGAAAAGGCTCGATCCCCTCTGAGCCTCAGTTTAGTTCTTGGTACTTCTAATAATGTCTGGTCCGCAGACCTGAGGCGCCGGGCAGGTGTGTAGGGGCGCGAGGTAAGGTGGCGCGAGGTCATTTAGAGATTTGAAAACAAATAAGAGGATCTTGAAAATAACTCTAAAATGTATGGGGAGCCAGTGAAGGGATGCCAGAGTAGGAGTTATGTGCTCCCTCTTATGAGTACCAGTCAAGAGGCGAGCAGCGGCATTTTGGACCAGCTGGAGGCGCTTAATGGAGGATTGGCTCACTCCAAAGTAAAGGCCATTGCAGTAATCAAGCCGGGATGTGACAAAGGCATGAATTACTGTCTCAAAAGTGTTCATAAGAGAGGAGAGGTTTTACTTTGGCCAGCTGTCTAAGGTGAGAGAAGCTGGATTTAACAACGGCACCAATTTGCCGGTCAAGTTTGAAATCACTGTCCAGTTTAAGGTCCAAGTTTGAGACTGTTGACTTGAGATAAGGAGACAGGAGGCCCAGAGCTGAGAGTAGACTAAACATCAGACAAGCTTGAAACACTTCTAAGTTGTGGTGCAGGTAGTGTTAAAATGATTTTGGTGATTGAAGTCACTCAGGCCCACTTCAGAGCAGATCTGTCATCATCCTGGCCCAACTTTACAACAGGCATCCATGGAGGTCTGCGTGCAGTTCCTTTGAAACATATTTTGCGGACTTCGATTTATAAATACAGTCAAACCTCGGTTTTCGAACGTCTCGGTTCTCAACCAATTCGGTTTTCAACCAAAAATTTCGAGTTTTTTATGCCTCGGATGACGAACAAATTTCGGTTCTCGAACGAACTGAGCGCACTTGAATGCACTATTTGACTCCTCCCGCCTTCCTTACACGAGGAAGTGATGCTTCCTCGGGTAGACGAGGAAGTGACGCTTCCTCGTGTTGCTTTCCATTGTGAGCAGACGTGTTCAGTAAACATTTTTATTTTAAAAAGAGCGTGGTTTCGGTTTTCGAACAATTTGGGTTTTCGAACAGCCTTCTGGAACGGATTATGGACAAAAACCGAGGTTTGACTGTACATCTGAATGTGTATGGTGCAAACTATTTTTTAAAAATAAATAACCAGCATTGGTACTTCTTTTACATTCTCCAAACACACGACATCACTGCAGTCGGAAAAAAAAACACCCGTACATGGTGTCCATGGGTTCTAGATGGCCTCCAAGAACCAAATGACTTGCTTGGAGAACTGCTAATTGAGAGTTTTGGCGTAGCCGCTTGGAAAAAACAAAAACGACAGGCCATTGTGGAACTTCTATTTCATTATCCTGTTAGTTATACAGTAATGTTGTCTATTCTGGGGCCATTTGAAAGTTAGAGCTACAGATCTACAATGCGCCATCAGGACTTTGTTATATAAACCATGCAATTTCAACAATACCATATAGGAGCGTAATAAAAGAAAATATATATATCTACATTTTATACGAACATTTATACCAAAGACACTTTCTATCTGTAGGCAGAGAACATGTGTATATGTCTCTCCCACACACACACACACACACACACACGCACACACACACACACACACACACACACACACACACACACGGATGGGCGCGCACGCGCACTTCCTATAGCATCTCCATAAAAAGGCTCCATGCTGAACACATTTTCTCCTGGGCCTTTTGTATACTAGAACCTCACCTGTTTTTTAGAGTGGGGCAGAGGGGAGCCAACCTTCCAGGCCCGACTATGGGGACACAGCCGTTGTCTACAACCCACTCTCATTCATAGACATCATTCATATGGAAATCACCCTTGGACCTATTGTTCACCCGCTGCACTTTCAGATACTTGCTGAATCAAGTGATAAATGCAGTGGCCCCATCGGAGATGTTCTCCTTGTAATGAATAATATCCAATATGTTCAAAGTTATTATGCAAAAAGGATTCCAGTTAATTAAACATCACAGTTCTTCTTTTGCTATGGGAAAGTTTTTGGATATTACAGTATTCCTCTCTGTTTAGACACTGATATCCATCACTGACGGGTCTTATAATTACTTACCCAGATGAGACTAATTAAAGGTAAACTTTTTAAAGAGGTTGTTCGAACTGTTTAAGCAAGTCAGTTGTTATAGGCATAAAGGCATTTTCACATGGCACTCGCTCAGAGTGAAAGCGTTGCGCGGCTGAGCGGAAAGGTGGTGGCAACATTTGTTTCTCGGTCTGCTTTGTGATGCTACTTTTTCCACATGTGGACGAAGGACGACACTAAGGGTGTGTAAGGTGAATCAGGTGATTCCTAACCTGTTTCTAATTGGAAGTTTTTTTTCAAACAATGTCGCCTGCACGCTGCTCTGACACTCCCAGCGCATTAAAAACATTTTAACCCGAGTTGTCTTGACTTTTTGGAATTTTCATATTTACCAAATACAAAGAAATTGAAAACTTTATTTTGTGATGGTTGATCTGTTTGCGACCAACAGGTGGCTACGTAGGTCTCCTCCTACAGCGGCACGCCTGTTGATCATCATGTCATTAGCAGATTGTCTGTTAAAAGGTCTCCCGGCCCGACCACTCCGTGTCGGGTCATTGTTGCTGTCACTGGCTCTGTTGGTTAGTGTTTGTGTGTTCCTGTCATGTAATTTTGTTTGTATTGCTTTTTTGTGTCAGCCATGGGTTTTTGTTTGTCACTTTGGGTTGTTTTCAGGACTTTGTTTGTTCTGGATTTAGCTTTCTCAGTGTTTTGTTAATACAGTTTGTCAAGTTCACCCTGCTCCTCCCTCCTGCCTGCCTTTTGGGGTCTTCTATCACCACCACATTGTGACATATTTGGCACATGTGGTTAATGGAGCAGGGGGAAAAAAAGTGACCAACAACCCCCCTCCCCCCAACAAACAAAAAAACTGAAATGCAAGGTAAGCACCCAGGTTGTGTAGTCATTGTCACATGGCCCTTGCTCTCCACTTAGGCTCCCCGTGTATTAATTTTAACTGGTCTTGGTTTCTACGTGGCTTCTTTCCAGTGATTTTAATGTATAACATTTTATTCCCCTTGTGCAGGACTGGGTCTCTGTGAAGTTGAAAACGAGCCAAAAAGAAGATGGGTGGGGAAAAATTTGCAATGTATTTGACAACAGGCCAGCAGCTGGCGCAGCACTGTCCACTGGTCACCTCATTAATCCGCTCATAATGGCGGACTATACTTTGTATAAAATTAGTGCTGGTGTTCAGTCAGTTAATTAAAGTGGCAGTTTAAGCGAACACAAAATCAAAACGTAAAACAGTTTGTTTCATTGTCCAACTTGAAATGTTATCGAAGTTTGTTGCCTTGAAACATGCAGCTCACTCAAAAATATTTTTTTCTCTAAAATGTGTTAATCACATCCCGTCTATCCATCCATTCTGTAACCGCTTATCCGGGGTCGGGTCATTGGCGTGGCAGATTTAGCAGGAAGCCCAGACTTCCCTCTCCCCAGCAAATTCTTCCAACTCTGCCAGGGGAATTCCAAGGCATTCCCAGGCTAATCGAGAGAGACATTATCACAGGTCAATTATATTGATTTAGGAAACCGTCCAAAACCATGAATCAATATTTGGAACACCATGTTTAAAATGAACCAAATAGGATGCAAACTTCAACTGGTAATCAACCCAAAAAATCTGACAACTTCTGTTTTCCCCGATAATAATTGAAAACCATGATTGTCATACGTATTTCAGTATTGTTTTGGTTATCTTATTTACCTATATAAGCTGGAAGATACAGTGCAGTAGTGCAAACATTTCTCACTCACGCATAGACATTGAAGCGAGAAAAATAGCAGTGCAGCAAGTAGGAGCTATACAATATTTTCTTAATACGAAAACAGGGGCATTCGCTAGGACAACCTATAACAATGAGTTAGGCTACACTGAATAAATGTTGTCGCTTCAACCCTCAAGGATAAAAATCACAATTTTTTGCTAGAGATTATTTTTTTAAAACACCAACCGTGCTCATGGGTGGAAAAGATTGTTTAAGTCTCAGTTAAGTAAAAAATAAGTAGATAATGATGAGTTATCTGAGGGGGGGAGGACCAAAACAATCTTGTATAATTAAAAGCACAGCTTTTTGTCTCTTAAGCACACATACCAAAGAAGCTGCCGAGGAGGCCGCATCCGAATGAATGAATTTTTAATTGAGGCGGGAGATACAAATGACCTTGCTGTAAATGATTACTTAGTGACTGAAAATAAAAGAAAGGTACAGGTAGAATGGAAGGCGCACATACTTCAGAACCTCTGGTTGTCTAGCTAACGGCAACATCTCGCATGAGAGCAAAACCATGGCATTGCTTGACAATGTGTTGAGTTGTATTTGCTTTCATCTGCACTTAATCTAACATCAAATCAAATTAACTGCGCAAATTTGAAAGTGGCTTTCCTCAAAGAACATACAAATTTTTCAGTAATGTCTCCTGCATGCCCAAATTTAACAACATGGACGCTCTGATCAGGAAGGGGCAGAAAACTCCTGCTCAGAAAACTGCTTTGGAGTTCAGGGGTCACTCCTTAAGACCTTCTATGACTCTGTGGTGGCCTCAGCCATTCATGATGGCATAGTCTGTTGGTCAGGCAGCATCTCAGCCTGGGACAAAGAGTGACTGGATCGGCTGGTCAGGAGGGCCAGCTCTGTCCTAGGCTGCTCCCTGGACACTCTGGAGGAAGTGGCCAACAGGAGGATGCTAGCCAAGCTAAAAGCTATGATGGACAGACCCTCCCACTCCCTCCAGGCCACCCTGACAGCACAGGGACGCTCCTTCAGCCAGAGACTGATACACCCTTGCTCCAAGAAGGAGAGGTACCGCCGCTTATTCCTGCTGACTGCCGTCAGGCTATTGAATAGACAGACCTGATCCCCACTTACCCATTTTTGATATGCTTATATTTATATTTTATATTTATCCATATACTTTTTGTTCTTCTACTTCTCCCTTTCATAATTTTGCTGCTGTAAATTGGGAATTTCTCCATTGTGAGACAAATAAAGGTTTTCTTATCTTAAATCACTCCATGAGTTAAACGTTACCTTTCACATGTTGGCATAATTTCTGTGTTTGCAGCGTTGTGTAGCATTTCTTTCAGCGTTTTAGTTTTGCAATTGTTTTGTGTGGTTTTTAGTTGATGTGTGTGTCGTGTTTTTTTTTGTTTTTTGTTTTTTTTGCCCCTGTTGGTCACGGTAGGCTCAATACAACATAAAATACAGACGACTATTGCATATGCTAATCCTGAATCATTTGCACAATTAAAGGCATCTGTAGAACCGACACAAGCACATTTGGGCCATGCTAACACTTTGTAACCTGCGGGGGGATGGGGGGGGGTTGTACAGTGCGGAGGGACGCTGCTCTTCAGATGGTTCACGGGTCATGCGGCAGTGTGCCGAGAGGCCATTGTGCTTTGTCATTTAACAGGTGACTCACATCACTACACTCAAGCATGCCGAAGGCAGAGCACTCGGAGATGCTTGCGGCATTCAAAATGGATGATTTTCAGTCCAGTGCAAACAAATCGCTTTAAAAGATCAGTTTAATCTATTTCGAGCTGCTATTATGAGCCGGGAGAGTTGTTCACATAAAGAGACTGAAGCAGGGTTAACAGCACAGCGTTGGGCAACTCTTCACATGCGGCGTGAGAGTTGCCAACTTTATTATGTTTTTTATGACAACTGTACCAAATTTACAATGCAGAATACGATATTAGTAGTCCGAGTGGAAAATAACATTAACCAAGCTGTGTGAACAAGCCCTTTTATTGAAACGTAGAACTTTGAAGAACACATCACCGGGCAAGCATCAGTCATAGAAGTCATCCGTGTTGTCGTCGTTTGTGTCAAAAGTTTGAGGGCGCAAGGCTGCTTCGATCTCGGAGTTTGTGTCATCTGACTCCTCCCAGAGGTCTACAACAGACAGTAAAAAAAAAAGAAAAAAAAAAAAGAAATTTGACACCACTGTCGAATATTTACAATTGTATGACGCTAAAGATCATCTATCTGCTTACGTTTGTTAACCTGCTCAATCGACATTCAAGAATTTGAATGTGCTGATAGCTAAAGCAAACCTTGAAATAGCACAAATAAAATTTCAGTGCATTCTATTTTAGCCAGTCCTGTATATACTATATAAATGCAATTTATCTTGACGAGCAATGTTATGAATACATATGTTGTACTGCGGCAACATTCAAATGAGCTCAAAGTGTAATTCATGTTGAAGGCTGGAAGGTGAATGAATTTCTGCTCAAGAAGAAATAAGATGACTCATGACACCAGTTGGCCATCCATTCCACCGGATAAAGGTATACTATATCATCACAAGACACAAGATTAGGTTGTACCTGAACAATTCAATATATCATTTGAGTTAAACTTGTGACAAAAAAAAAATCTTGTACATCTATTCCTCTTTTACAAAAATAATGCTCAGGCATTTTTATGCTGTCAGAGAAGATTAAAAGGAGTGAATGAAACAAAGGTCAAAATGGTCAATTTTTCACGATCGAGCTTACTTTATGTATTTTTTTTCTCAGAAAAATTAAACTGGAATCATTTTCAATGCCGCTAATGCCCATTTTTCATCGCCAAAATCAATGCCTCTGTGTCTTACTGTACATGAACTGGACACCAAATTCACTATGTAGCTCACAGGTGTCAAACTCAAGGCCCAGGGGCCAGATCTGGCCCACCACATCATTTCATGTGGACCGTGAGAGCAGCTCAAATATGTCAACTTCCATGATCCTTTCTAAAATGTCTACCAAAATTTTAACTTCTCATATGTAATAAATAAGAGATATATTCTAAGCATTTTCTTGTTACCAAACCCCTCATTACAGTTACTTAAACAATAATTGAATAAAACATTATTCTTGATTGCTTGATATAGTTTCAGTCATAACGGCCCTCCAAGTGAAACAGGAATTAAAATGTGGCCCGTGCCAAAAATGAGTTTGACACCCCTGGTGTATCCGGTGTGGACAAAGGCATGTAATATAATATTCATTAATTATTTTAGGCATCGTTGCTGTCGGGTGGAATTCCCCCAACATTTTTTTTTCCTCCTCGCCCGCTTCTGCCCCAGCACATCTGCTTGGCAGCGAGGCCGCGCCACTCACCCACCCACCCTGTCAAGGAGCCCACTGCCTCAATGGCAGCCTCTCGTCATTTGTTTTGAGTATGAAGAAAAAACTATGCTTCCCTTGATGCGGATTTAGATCTTTTAAAACATTTTCTAAATTAATATTTAAAATGTTTTTCTTGCACTGTAAGTAATTTAGGTAAGCTATGTTTTATTTATGCAGTGTGTTTTAATGTCTTAAGAGTGCAGAGGTGCAGGGTTCGATTCCGGCTCCGGCCTTCCCGTATGTATGGAGTTTGCATGTTCTCGGCGTGCCTGTGTGGGTTTTCTCCGGGAAATCCGGTTTCCTCCCACATTCCAAAAACATGCATGGCAGGTTAATGGAACATGATTGTGAGCGTGAATGGTTGTATGTCTATGTGTGCCCTGCGATTGGCTGGCAACCAGTTCTGTGCCCGTCTACTGCCCGAAGACAGCTGGGATAGGCTCCATCAAGCTAACGTGACCCTGTTCAGGATAAGCAGATTAGAAAATGGATGAAATATAACTATAACTATAAAATCCTTTCAAACATTTTACTGAAGTCCTGTCATGTACTCAAATACACAATTTGGTCGTGCGTGTGAGACAGCCTTTCACAAGTGCAAGCCATTAAGAGTGTTTCACTTGTATGAGAGCATTTCAGTAGGTGGTTAACTTAATTTCAAATTGTCCCATCGGGGTCGCCACGGTGAGTGACTTGCATGATTTGTTTGGCACAGTTTTTACGATGGATGCATTTCCCGACACAAGCCACCCATTATCCAGGCATGGGACCTGCACAGTGCGTGGCAGGTGATTCTGAATTACTGTACGTCCCCGACGGCTCTTCATACGGTGTAGGCCAATGATGCTGAGTAGATTTACACTGCAGTAATGAACACGAACATGTCTCTTGACCGCCCACTTCAAGGTGTCGTCCACCTTTCGCTCAGTCGGCTGCGATAAACTCAAACACCCCCGCGACCCTCAACACAAGAGGGAATGCATGGATCGCTGGATGTCTGTGACCGTGCAAATAAAAATGAGCCTTGTCTAAAGGCAGGCTTGTTGATATAGCTCTTGTATGAGATCACATGAAATCACGTGGGTGTACCTAGAGTTAGCAGTAATGAGGGGATGAAAACAACTAACATCCCAATGATGGCAATCTTGCCCCATTCAAAAATCAGTGAAGGTTCGGGTAATGATTACTTCAAGATGGTTTCATTTAATCAGAAATGTAGGAGCTTACCAAAAACCAGGCCACTAATGTTTCTGATTCATGATTGTGGAAAAGTATTATGTGCATTTTACTTTTTCAGTAAAAGGGATTTACCTTCAAGGTCTAATTCTGGCTTACAAGTTCTCTCAAAGGGATTTAGTTTGAAGGTCGATTTCTGGCTTACAAGTCCTCAAAAAGCATACAGCTGCTTGGAAAGAAATTTTCACTTTAAAGGCTGGCATTCACGTGAAACTTAAATTCACAGAAATATATTAAACGTCTTTGTCTCTATATGCCTGTCCTACACAATTAACCACTTTTGACAAAGTCTTTATAGACGGTTCATCCGTGTCACACTCAAGTGCAGAGAGTGGCCAAGTGGAACACACACATGTAAACAAGACTGTATTTGTATCCTTCCTTTGTAAGCGTGAGAACCATGCGCTCTGCTCCTAATTAATCTAGCCGAACAGAGAAACATATATAGGGAGAGAGAGAGTGAAAGAGAAAAAGAGAGTCTGATCAAAGAGATATTAATAATTGTAATGATAAACACAATCCTCAATGGAAGGAAAATTCTAACAATAAGATCCATGTTCTGCGCTTAGAGTTGTTGCATTTCATTGGGTCACATCCCTGATCCAGCATTTAATCCATTGCAAGTGGTGTTTGGTAAATAAATAATACATAAAAGTCATTCATTTTAATATGTATACTACAAACGTTTTCAAGTGAACTACGTGGTTTTCAATACGCTACTAACCTTTTGACTGCAGGGCAGAATAAATCTTGGGGTTCACCTTGTCTTTCCTACAAACACAAAGGCAATGATCAGTTTTTGTCTCGTTGTAGTGATGGCAAGTTGCTTTGAAATGACAGAATGTAAAAGTGGGAGTTGTAACACTGTCTCACACTGGATTTCAAAACCGTATATTTGCAAAAAAGACAGTGAGGTTTTTCTGACTATTCTGGTTGTACATCACCACAAAAATGAATTGGGGTGCCAAGGTGTACATAAGGGCAAAGTATACCACAGGTTTGACACCTGCTTGAGATTGGTATCAGTTATTCAAACGGGAGAAACACTTTCCCAAAAGAATATAATCTGGGGCAATAATTAATACCAGAATGAACTCGTTGTTACTTATGAACAATTCGGTTTACAAACAGCCTCTCAGAACTCATTGCGTTTGTATCTTGGAGACCTCATATATATATATATATATATAAATGTATCTCTCACACATACACTCAAGAGTCAAACCTCATTACAACACACCTCGAGGGCCAAAATTAATCTGTACGTTATAATGGTAGTTTGTTGATAAAATGTCGCCAACTACGATGTGTAAACATATCAATTACAAATACATGTATGCAGTATGAAGAAAAATTATTTTATTAAGACATGAAACAAACAACTGTAGTGTTCCTATTTAATCTCTGAAAACATTCAGTCAGCAAATGAAAAGTTATCAATCAGTTGGCCATGATTTTGTTGCCATTACGCAAAATCGTCGACTTTGCCAATTCTTAGTCTCGGCTTAGCGAAAGTGAGAGACAATTTTAGCCTTCACAGAGAGCGAGATTTGCTTCTATTTACCAGACATGTTTTTAGACCATGTGCGAGTCGATCAGTACCGAAATTAGCTAGTAACGAAAGCCTTTCCACTATTTTGTGAGAAAAAAATGGTCGTTATAATGAAGTTTACTTTATAAAGGTGTTCGTAGTCAGCAAAATCGGCAAATGGAAAATTAGTTACGTGAAATAGAGACTTTGAAATGTGAAAGTTATCGGGGTGGAAATGGAAACGCATTATTTTGTGGAAATGAATTTCTATAGGTTGGCAACTATGTGTCATAGAGATAAGATTACTGGTTAAACTTGAACAATAATCAAGGAGAACTTGGCTGCTCCTGTTGAAAATGCACAAAAATTCTTCTACAAGGTCCTCCACTGAAAAACAATCCAAAGGCAGGGTTGCCGGGTTCCCATAGCTTTGCTGATATCACGATGTAAATGTGTGACCTCCGAAACAGCTTTGATCTAACTCAATGCATATGCAATTAAGGCCCCGGTTCCACTTTAAAAGGCCTCCCCTTCAAATTTACATCATCGCAGATACCATTAATATCCTCAATCTACCTTCTATCTCCCATGTTAGCGCACGTTTGTCATCCATATTGCATATTTGTGTGCTTCTTCAATGCCGTGTTGTTGCTTTTCTTAGATAGAGGAGGAAAAGGGGGAAGGAGGAAAATGTTTTCAACCATTCAGGTGTTCCTCCATTGCAAATGGCAAATTTCCCCAGTGTGGGACAAATACATTTTTTCTTATCATATGTATCAATTCAAACCAATGACCTCTTGGATTGTCATCTTCTCACTCACTACCATCTTTTCATCTCATCTTCTTCACCTCAGTTAATTTCGGCACAGTCAGCCGGACACCGAGAATTACATTGACTACATTTCAGTTCTTTGCTTCCAAAATACAGTGTACAGTATATTGCTGCTTTCTAAAACAAGACACGTATACTCCCAACAAATCATTTACATTCCCATTTTAAATGTGTTTAACAGGGTTTCAATGATGTCTATGACCTGAGGTTATCATCTACTTAACGAGTTAACACTCGAGCACGCTTGTATTGAATAGCTAACTTAAAAGAAACAAAAATGGGCACAAAATTCAGTGCGGACATAAAATAAATCTGGAGGTTCATCTGTGTCTGCCAAACGGGCAAAGTTTCCATACTGTTCATTTTATGCCTTGGAACGTGCAAAATACTCGGAGGAGCAGATGCAAAAAGATTAAAGGAAGGCTTCTTACACGTGTGGCTTGATTGGTAGTAGTTAGTTTTGCTTGGAAAAACGCAAAAGGTGTTTGGCAACATTTTCAACACACAGATATGTCCAAAGGTTGGACAGCAGACACACATTTTATAACGAGGAGGACACACGATATTGAATGAAGATGAATAACTGTTGGAAATAAATGTATCGAATAATTTACACATTTATGCAAAGTACAAAGTTGGAATTGTTGAGCAGTGCCTATTTTTCTGTAGCACGCGTTGGTAGCCAGTTTCCATAGGGTGATCGGCATTCGCATGGCAGTCGTTACACGTGAGAGGGATGGGCGAAGCTTAGCACATACATATCCGAATACTTCCTTGCTCATTCTGAAGTTAGATGTCCAGTCTGAATGAGTAAACGAACCGTTGACAACTCTATCCCACCAAACAGAACTGCGTGTCTTCATCCATGTGGTTTTCTCTGCGTTTGGTGACACCATGGCGACCGTCCACATGGCCATGAACGTCACGATGTCGTCCACTTGTTGCTGAATAAATGGAAGGATACCTTGTTTTCGTGCTCTTCTGTATTTCAGCCATCTTTCTTTTCTCTCTCTCATCCTACGGCATCTGATAATCGACCACATCGTTTATTTCTCCGGAGAAGACACCATTTTTGTCACTAACAAGGCGGGGGAAAGGAAGTACACTTTACGCATGTGCATGTTTTACTTCCGCGTGACTGTCGTATTGCACCATTGCAGAAACTGCCGCGTGAACGCAAGTGGGGCTGCACTGGGGTTAACGCGCTTCTCTTTCGTCAGCGGCTTTGTACGTGTGAAGGCTCCACAAAATTTGCACCGGTGTAAGATATATCGCAACAAAATACATCGGTGCAGCCCCGAAGCAAATGTGTGCCGTGTGAACACCCCTTTTGAGGTTTAAGCTTGCAGAGAAGTCCCTGACGGCATGCCACTAATATACATTTATTCTTCTGTAGAAATTTACAAAATATCACCGAGATTATTCTGTGGCAATTATACAATCATGTCCAAGACTTCAAAACTCATACATGATATAAATATCATGTTCCAGAAGGACAACCATCTCTGCAGCACTCCACAAAGCAGGCCAGAATGGTGGAGTGGCCAGACAGAGTGAAGCTAATCTTTAGTGCAAGGCACATGGCAGCCTGCCCGGAGTTTGCCAAAAGGTACCTTACGCACACTCGGACCATGAGAAAGAAAAATCTCTGGTCTGATGAGACAAAGATTGAATTCTTTGGTGTGAATGCCAGACATTGTGTTTGGAGGGAACTGCTCATCACATGACCAAAACCACCCTGACAGTGAACCACAGTGACCGTAGCATCATGCTGTGGGGATGTTTCTCAGCAGTAGGAACTGGAACATTAGTCGGGATTGGTGGAAAGATGAATGCAGCGATGTACAGAGACATCCTGGGTGAAAACCTGCTTCAGAATGCCCAGGACCTCAGACTGGGCGAAGGTTTAACTTCAAACATGACAACGACTCTCAGCACACAGCCAAAACAATGAAGGAGTGGCTTCAGGACAACTCTGTTAATGTCCTTGAGTGACCCAGCCAGAGCCCAGACTTGAATCCGAACATCTCTGGAGAGATCTGAAAATGGCTGCGCACCGACGCTCCCATTCAACCTGATGGAGCTTGAGAGGTGCTTCAAAGAGGAAAGTGTGAAACTGTCAAGCTTGTGGCATATTCAAAAAGACTTGAGGTTGTGTTTCCTACCAAACATGCATGAACAAAGTATTGAGCAAAGGCTGCGAATATTTGATGATTTATTTTTTCAAAATGGCAAAGAATGTTTAACAAAAAAAACTTATTGTGGGGTGCGGTGTGGAGAATTTTCAGGAAAAGAATGAATTAATTTCATTCCATGAATTTATTCCATTTTGAAATGAGGCTGTAACAACAAAATGTTGAAAAAGGAAAACGCAGGTCATACTTTCCAGATACACTATACTTACAGAGAAAACATGTTAGTACCCATCCGATTCTGAAAGAAAAACCTACTGTGTTCACAGGATTAAAGTGAAACTGACAAAAAAAAAAAAAAAAAAGTAACGTAACTAAATAAAATCAGACATTGCTTTTGAATTGTGGTTCATATTACTCTGTTGAAATACGCATGATCCGTGACCTTCTGATATTGGACAGTGACATTCGGACAGTGGAATACCTTGATAGTCTTGAGATTTCATTGGACTGTGCACAGATTCAAGACACCCAATACTAGTGGAAGCAAAGCCGCCTCCAGAACATAACCAGGCCTCCTTCATGTTTCACATTTGGGACAGTGTTCTGCAGCTGATTTGTCTTGCCCAAAAGTTTCAGTTTTGACAACTCTGCCAGGGTATTGCCCCAGAAGCTTTGTAGCTTGTCAAGATGCAGTGTGGCAAATTTCAGTTTCGGCTGTTTATTCTTTAATTTCAGCAGCTTGTCCACGATGGCTCAAACAAATATGACACTGATTTTATTTTGACTTTGACCTTCAATTTCTGGTTCGGGTTGTTCTGGGCTCTTTTGCAACCATTCATATAATCAGTCTCTATTTTCTTCCTGCATGCTGGGATGTTGGCTATGATCCCGTGGATCTTGACTTTTTTAATATGGGCAACAGTGGGGCACATTATCGTTTTTAGAGATGGTCTAATAGCCTTTATCTTAATGTAACTTCCCTTTGCTTCATTTGGTCCATGTTTAGTGTGGCACACATCATGTCACCAAACAGCACAGTGGCTAAGTGTCACCCTTTAAATAGGCCGACTGACCAATTACAAGTTTGAAGACACCTGTGATTCTAACACAGAAGTTGAGCACGTCCCCATATTTATTTTCATCGTTTCGAGGGTTAACATCATTTTTGACCAGTTCTGATTCGAATGAACAACAACTCAAAAGCAATGTCTGATTTTCGTTAATTAATTTTCATTACAGTTTCCTTCATCATTACTTTTGTCTGATTCAAGTTATTCCTGTGACCACCCTAGGTTTTTCTTTCATTAACACAAAAGTACCAACAATTTATTCCACTTGTGTCGCTAAAAATAACATCAAAAATAGTCCAAGAGCTATGCTATGACCAATTGAATATACTGTAATGCATTGGAAAACATAAGGTTTGGCAAAAATAATGCTTATAAAGCATTTAACAATCGCTTGCAAATCCAGACTGAGTGACAGAAACAAAAATGCTTTTGTTTACCGTAGTTCCATTTTTTTTTTTTTTTTAAGCTAAAGCATTTTTTTTAAGCTCTTGCCACCCACACACAAATGTTAATAGCTCAACAGCACTTTTGCACAGCGGAGCTTGTCTAAAGGTAAAGGTAGACCCATCACCTCATCATTCCCATCAACTCCTACACCCATCCCAGCTGTGACCCCCGCACAAACAATGTTTAGGCTAAGCTTGGATGTACTCTAGCGGGCCTGAATGGCAGGAGGATGTCACCCTTCGTGGGGGCAAACAACAAGAGGCAACTGTGAGTGCACCATGAGTGGGCACACTCTAACATGTGAGTGCTCTCTGCTGGCAATGGGTTTGTACTACAAGTGAGTGGAAGCAGCTGTGATCACAACAGTCTTTTGGATAGTGGCAGGCAGTCCAGCGGGGACAGCCTGTGACAGTGCTTGACTGCTAGTGTGACCAGCGGTAAAATATAATGAGAAATAACAAAAGGACAATTTTCCTCAGCGTACAAAGCCACCACGCAAAAACACTAACAATTCACATTATACTGCACCTGCACAATCTAAGGAGATAAAACAGGAAAAAGTGTATTAAAAATAAGACGACATACCAAGATTCCAATGACGCTGCAAAGTTGAGCAAAATGTGCATAAAATATATCCATCCTTTCACCCATTTTCTAAACCGCCTATTCTCTCAAGGGTCGCAGGCGTGCTGGAGCCTATTCCAGCTGTCTTTGGGCAGTAGGCGGGGCACACCCCGAACTGGTTGCCAGCCAGCACAAATAGTGCTCAATCACACCTAGGGACAATTTAATACAAATCTAGAGTGTTCAATCAAACCGGAGTACCCGGAGAAAACCCACGCAGGCACGGGGAAAACATGCAAGCTCCTCACAGGAAGGCCAAAGCCAGAATCGAACCCTGCACCTCTGCGCTGCGAGGCTGGCATGCTAACCAGTTGTGCATTGGGCCACCCACATATCATACGATGATTGTATTTTAAAATGTGTTTTTTCAGGAGACTGTCAATGTTTTATTGACAGGACATTAACAATATTGTTCATAATTTTTGAAGGTTGATTTTTTTTTCTGCTGAGAGCGTGCATTGGTTCTCATTATATTGTGCAAGTGTATTCAAATATGTGACTGGTGATTACATTGTGAGAGGCTTCACATCACCCTTTTGAGTACTACTATGGATAAATGCAACATTAAAAAAAATATATATCAATTTTAAATCTAAAGATTTCCATCATCACTTACTGTTTGTCATGTTTTAGATTGGTTTAAAAACCAAAACAAAACAAAACATTCTTTTATATTGAACAGAGCTGGTCAGGGATGGAAGAACATATTTTAGTCATGTAAAACTCATTTTAAATTAGTTTTTTTTTCTTTAGTTCAAAGCAAGCAGGTAACATGTTGCCCTCTTGAAATCGGAAACCCAATTCTGTTCTTCCTCCCTCTCTATCTATGGACCTCCCCTTCCCTCCGTTCCTTTCTCTTGGCTCTCCCATCCTTCGCTCCTCCCAGCGAGTCGTCAGAGATCCACACATCGCCTACCCACAAGAGAAAGAGAGCGCTTCTGATTTTGACACTGAGTGATTTGAGGTCGAATGCTTGAGCACATCCTGTTGTCCGTGGCAAAGCTGTAAACCACTAATTGTTGTGTCAAGGTTTTTGTCAAGCAGGCACTAGGCACAACAATAACACCGGCTGATGGTGAGAGGATCTTTTCCTTATGTGTGAGTGTGTGTGTGTGGTCATCTACTGACGATTAAAAACGGTGAAATTAATTTTAAAAAAAAGTATTTCAAATTGCTAAATAAAAATAAGGACGGTGTAATATCTGAAATGTCCATGGGAGAAAGGAGCACAATGTTTCTTTGCACTAGAGGAAGCAGTGGCATGCACTTGCATACAAAGGGGAACAAGTGGTCTTTACATGGAGTGCAGCTGCTTATTAAGACTCACTCCTTCATGCATTATTCCTTTCATTCCCACTCAACCACAAAGTGATTTTACTTCAGCATTCAAAAAAACAGCAAAAGATTTGTAATGGGCAAATCCTGAATAAAGGTTGCAGATCAGTTGCTTCCCTAGCAGTTATAATACAATACACACATTTTATGTAAAAAGACTATTCTCTCAACCCCCATAATAGTGAAATGAGCACACATAAATGTGTTAAGAGTATCTCTTTGCATCTTGTATAGACTGCATGTATTTAATCTGTAAATCTTATTAAGGCTTCGGTCATTGCTATGCAAAGCAGCACCCAGTGCTTTTCTCTCGCTTTTCATCCAAGTGCAGTGTTTGGCCAATGGGACTGGCCCCCCGCCTCCCATTCTGCATTCATAACATGCAACATTTGCACATTGTATCTCTCAAAGGCCCTGAATAGAAGGCCTTAATACTCATGTAAACAACTGCAAACCAATTACTTAATGAATCAGGCCCACACATAATGAGGAGCCTCACAAAGAGTTATAAATGATTTTTTTTTTTTTTTGCACTAAAGCCTCTGCTTTAAACTACAATCCCCTCTGCTGTAGTCTAAGCTTAACAGACAAATCATAATTATTGTCTAAGACAACACAGGGGAGGACATTTTTGTATTTGGAGTCCAGCTTCATCCGCTTATTGATGTCCCTCATCAGCTCACTGACAAAAAAAAATTAAGCAAATAATGTAAAAGGGGGAGGGAGTTAGCAAAGAGGGAAACAAAATGCTGAAGGAAGGAGTAAGAGGGGCAAAGAGATGGAAAAAGGGCAAAGTGTGACAAAGTGAAACAGAGAGAAGCTGGCAGGGCATCCTGCAGTGTTTTGCTTCTGATTGAGTGCAGGGCTTCTGGACCACTTGTGGGTGCATTTAAGTGCAAGAAGTGACTGTAATAAGTGGGCTGCTTGAAACTGACATCCAGGAGAAGATGAGAAAAGAAAACTTGCGACCAAAAGGTAAATTTAGGGTGACTATACCACTTATTAGCATTGTTGCTAACCATAGAAAGATGAACATGGATGAATCACCATTTAATCAGTGGAATTTATGTTTATAATCCAAATCATTACAGTTTTGTCGCAATTCCTTTTTTGTTGTTGTTCTGAGAGTTGTGTAGAGTCACATATATTTTGGGCTTCCAAAGCAAATTAATGACATGGAGACAGGCAACATCTGAGAGGGTCTGGGTCTGAAATTGGCTCATGTTTATTAAAGAGGATGGTCCACGCACTGTGGCTGGCAGAGGCAGGCATCGGCAGCTATATGAGGACCACAATAGAGTCAGCCCATTAGCCCTTTCCTGGGCTAATAGGCAGACTGCAGCGCCTGCTTGCCAGGCCGGCGACATACAGCCTTCAGCCCTCGGATCAACGTGCTGCCCAGTAATCACATGAAATCAGAGAAGATTATTCCTCATAACGTTTATGCAGCCATTACATGAGCCCAAATGGGTTTTGTGGCGAAGAGGTGCTCTGAGGACCTGGTAGTCAATTGCAGATTTGATGAAGTTGTGTTGATATTCAAATGTAAGCACAATGCCGTTATCTTCTATGAGGCTGTTTATCATTAAATGTTCTTGAACCAGTCCACTTAGGGCTCTGATTTCAGCTGCTTCAATGCATTCGATGGTGAAAAATGAAAGGATGCTCGTCTTTGTCAACACATCTTTGAAAGTAGTTGCCCTTCATCCTTCTTCTTGACAAACAGTTTGTATTCTTGCAGCAAGCCCAAAGGCAGTGACATTGTGACACAGATTTAGCATTGGGGCTGTTGTTTTGGTTTGGATTTCTAAAATGGGTTTTGAACCTGTCAACACCGTGGGGGAGGGGGGGGGGCTTCAGGGGCCTTTTGTCTTTGTGAGCAAGTTAATGGGTGATGCCCCTTGATCTTATGGAAATGAACAGGGAATTATTAGAGTGACCATGCAAATGTACATCAGCCACTTGGGTGTCTGGTGGCCCATTTCCTGTGGTCTGTTGAATAACAACAATAGTGGCTTTAAGACTGCAGGAACCAATTCCAGAACTTCTCTATGTAGCCTGGTAGTTTGTGTTATCCCTTTCTCCGCACACAAAAAGGATACCTGGTCTGAGAGGTTCCATTATGATCATCCTTAGTACCGACAAGACACTTGGGTCTTCAGGTGCAGGACTGACCTGGAACGCTTTGGGGGTAGGGGGTAGGCTGTGCTGATGGACGCTGATTGGTTGGTTGAACGCTGATTGGCTGAGTGTACCAACTACTAACTGCTCGTGTACAGTATTCACCAGTTGTGCAAGCTTCTCTTGTCGAAATATTAAAGAATGACAAAAAAGTGAATGGAAAGGTGAGCAGAAGTAGAGGTGCAGGCTCTTCTGAGCATTTTGGGGGGACGAAGACATTCAGAAAAAATTTAAATCAGCGACAAGGCCTGACCATGTTTACCACCTTATTACTGCCGAGCTAGACAAGCAACATCGCTCTCGCAGCAAAGCAAGCCCGTGGAAGCTGCAAAGTTAAAGACTACATTAAAACAGCCGTAATGGAAATGAGTGCCGAGTGAACAAATGGTGATGCTAACTCGACGGCCACAAGAGCAAAGACGTAGGTACCATATTTTCCGCACTTGTAAGGCGCTTCAAAGTATAAGGCGCACCTTCAGTGAATGGCTTATTTTAAAATTGTTTTCATATAAAGGGTACACTGAATTATAAGACGCATAGAATAGAAGCTACAATAGTGGCTGAGGTTGCGTTTGCATCCACTAGATGGAGCTATGCTAAAGGGAATACAATATAATACAGCTTTATTTATATAGCGCTTTCACAACTGCTGCAGCTGTAACAAAGCGCTTTACAGAACATCTAAAATACAACGTCCAAGAAATCAGTATATTGATCCATGCATAAGGCGCATCGGATTATAAGGCAAATTGACTTTAGGGGGTGCACAGTAAAGACAGTATATTGAATATCAGGTGTGAATTTGCCCGAAAGTAGACACTTGGACCATAATGTTCAATCGCGGTAATGCATGTTGATCACGTCGCCGTCTCCCCTTTCGTGCGCACTGCTCAGTGTGACGGAAATACCTTAATACTAAGCCCGCATCACCGCACTGTGTGCAAAACTTGTTGCACACCGTTTTGCAAAGCCTCCACTACTAACGAGAAGTGTCTGGATAACTCAAGGCAAAAGTTCGCTTTGGGCTGCAGGTGGGCAACAGGTGGATGCTAGCTAAGCTAAAAGCTGTGATGGATAGACCCTCCCACTCCCTCTAGGCCACCCTGACAGCACTGGGCAGCTCCTTCAGGCAGAGACTGATACACCCGCGCTGCAAGAAGGAGAGGTACCACCACTCGTTCCTGCTGACTGCTGTCAGGCTATTGAATAGAAGGTCCTGAAAAGCTGGACTCACCCCAACTCACCCATTTTTAATATGCTTTTATTTATATTTTATATTTATCGTTATTTATATACTTTTTGTCTTCTACTTTCTCTCTTTCATAATTTCGCTGCTGTATATTGGGAATTTCTCTATTGTGAGACAAAGGTTTTATCTTAAAGTTCTTTCGCTTTAAGGTCTGAAAACCCACAGCTCTAGTGTGCACATGGAGATTGGTTATCCAAATGTAAAGTGTGTGATAAATAAAACCTATTATTATTATTGTTCTTACCAAGGATAAGGTCCTTGAGGTGAGGAGCAATTGGACCTCTCAGGGCGATCATTTTTTACTGAAAAGAGCAAACAAGACCAGATACAATAACTTCATTTGGATATACTCCATACGATTTTCCTTGAGAAACTTTGAATTAAATCCACCAGAATTCAATGACGATAGTTTGTGGAGAAGTGGCTCACCAATGCTCAGGTTGTAGTCCTTTCACAGATATGTAACAGGGAAGTGTACAAAAACATGGCACTATATTATTTAACTGAACCATTGAGCATCAGTGAGGAGCAATACAATTTAAATAGTCCTGTTGCATCGCATACATTTGTAAATTCATTGCATAAGTTTTTCCCTTTCACCTAAAATGGTCAGAGGTTAGGCTGGGTCATTTTTTAAACAGTTCGTTTAAAAAAGCATAAGGATTTTCAAGAAATTAAAATTAGCTTCAAATTTGGATGTGATTAATTATGGTGAGTTTGTTGTGGTACAAAAAACATGCTATTTTGTCATGAAAACAGAGTGTCCCAGTTCTTTGCTACTGTGGATCACATTCCTTACCTGAGGGTTCATCCTCCTCTGCCTCCACTTCCACCGCCTCTTCAGAACTCGGCAGGTCTTCTTGCATGGCTAATCGCTTAAGTAACTGATAGGCTTTTGTCTCTGTTCACACACACACACACACACACACACACACACACACACACACACACACACACACACACACACACACACACACACACACACACACACACACACACACACAAATATTTGCTTAAAAGCCAGGTTTCCTCCTTTCAGGTTTCTGTATTTGATAAGCCAACATGCTTCAGGAGTCGAGTCTTAAAATCTCACTTGAATGAGTCGGCGAATACACCAGTTTAACTGTTGATTCAAGGAAAAAGTAGTAATCTCAGTGGCTCCACAAGATGGACATCAGCAGTCATGTTTTTTTTCTGCAACCTCTACCAGGAAGGTAATGGCTAACTTGCAAGTTTGTAAAATTCATGATAAAATTTTCGGTGCACAAAATACAGAGGATATTAAAATTCTCCACATCCCTGTAGTATATAGTATTTAGTAATCTTGCATGAGTAAAATTCTCACATGAACTCATTTTGATGGCTATGCACCATAGGGGTTCTCACACATGAAAACACTCAGTGGGAAATCTGGTCACCGAGGGAAGTATCAGCTCACTTCACATTTCAGAGCAGCAAAGGGATGGGCAAACCAACTGCTGCAGGATGCCCCCACAGCTGGTAATCTTCAAGTGCAGCCGCCTTGCCACACCATTTTTAGATGGATAATGAGTACCTGTGACAGATCTCTTGCACTAACCACTGTTAGCCGGACAATTAAAGCAGAGTACATTATTCTGAGTTTTCCAGCATGTCTCAGCCTGGGACGAAGACATGGCTAGTATTTTGTACGAGCTAATTAGAGAGAACTAGCATCGCTCTTCAGGTGCGACTTTGACCCTGGTTTCGCCTTGATCATGTTGCCACCGCCACTGCGTAAAAGGGCCTATTATTCACTGCAGTAGGAAGCAAACAAACCACCACATAAGGAAAGTGTGAATACTAGGACACAGGCGATGCCTTTTTACCTCTAATAGGAACACTTTCCACAGGGCTTTCGTCGTGGCTCTCCTCCTCAGCACTTTGTAGTTCTGTAAGGAATGGAAGTCCATAGAGAGATGCATCGGGAGTGGGGGAGTGAAATGGGAATGCAAGGTCTTTATTTAGCTCTGAATAGAATAAAGACCTGTATGAAAACCAGGCAGCGAAGGATTCATAATAAAAGGCTCAATGGTGAAATTGATTTCTTTCAGAAAAAAAATAGAAACTTTTAGTGCTCTGCGGTGGTAATTTTCAATATAGAGAAGCAGCAAAACTTCCACTAATAATCTACATTGCAGTAAAATGACAGGTTTACTGATGAGTAAATGGGAGAATAGGTCATCGTATGAAGCCGATAGTAAGTTGCTTTAATTGGGAAATAACAAAGTTCTCATCTTTTAGTGAATTTTTTTAGTCACATACATGTGACAAAACCAACTCGAATCACTTTTCCTGACCTTGGATCTGTTGCTTTTGGATCCCACTGGCACGCTTCACATCTCCATCATGAGCTAGGAATGAAGGAGGGCCAGAAGAACAAGTAGAGTCACTCTTCTCATCTGCTGAGGGCCACTCCTCACTGGACCGGGAAAGCTGTGTCTTCAGTAGCACTTTGGCCTGTGAGCAGCACAAATTAAAACCAAACCATTAATTGTTCCCATTCAGTGAAGGAAGTGTTAAATTAAACTCAGTCCGATTAGGCATTTCATTTACTTGGGCCACGGCTGCTCGCACAGAGGTGCAGCTGCAGTTTGTGTATAATTAACACCAAGAGGAAATAATGTCAAAATCTCTCACCCGTTTAAACAGAAAGATTATTTTGCTCACTTTTGTTTCCACTCTCCCACTCTATCACATTTTTTTTAATTCGCACACCCTCTTCCTATCAGTGAGATTAGTCAAACACCCAAAGAATGCAATCATCCTGGTGTTAATGTGCAACACGTTTCGCATATCTCGCCTCTTGGCTGAGAGCATTGAGACAAACTGCTTTTCCTCCCTCTCCAGATCAGATTTTTATAATCTCTGGGGGCATGAGGGCACACAGTGATTTCCCTCCTCACCACCGTTTCTCTTTTGTCATCAAAAGACATCACCATTTGCTACTTTTTAATGAGCACGAATGTGGAGCAAGGATAAGGATAACGAACAAGATAATTTCCACCATGACGAACCAAGAGTACATTGTTAATTCTTATCAGCGGGGAGATTGACAAATGTACATTCTCTCATTTTCTGAAGAGCCACAAACCGGTTTGCCACTTGGTAATTGATGTTACTGGAGAAAAAAAAACTTGATACAGCATGTCCCTGATACAGTATCAGACTTTGTTCCTTTTCTACTCAGATTTTGTTAAATGTACTGTGGGCCAAGGGCTGTTACAGACCCGCGGCATTTTAAACAAATGATTTCAACAGTTAGCACTTGAATATTCAAAGAGCTTCTTGAGTGTGTACATGCGAGCTACAGGCTCCCGTTTTCCAGAGTGGCTGTGCTGTGTCCTAAGAAGAGAATGGAAAATAGTAGTTGCTGTCATTTGTGCAGTTGTAAAAGGAGCAAGAGCCCAAACATGGGGGGATAAAAATGGAGGGAGTGCGTAAAGTAAGAGATAAAACAGGAGGAACATTTTTACTCTGCCTTTCATTTACACACTGGTATACAATGAAGACGGACGGCAGTGTCCTTTACGTTTGTTGGTTCATATTTTCAAGTAGCTCTACAGGTTCCTTCTTTGCCTCTTCTCATTGTGTCCAAGGTACTGAAGTGACATCTTCATCCCATATGGACCTCAGTCATGTTGTGTACAAAACTCACTCACAAAAGGCAGACATGTATACAGTACATAAAAGACTTCCACAGGATAAAAAAGGTACATTTAATGGAAATTGTGGGACTGGAATTCTATCAAACCAACTGTGTGGATATCAATACTTATTGTTGTTTGTCTTTCAGACATGGAACAATTTTTGCTAACTTGAATGCTGTTTCAGACCTGGATGCACGGACCGTGACAATGCATCCTTATGTAGTAGTCAATAAATGGATTTAAAAAAAAAATAGGATCATGACAAAAGGTGTGTAATGAAACCTAACTAAAATCCAGTCTAATAATTGTGGCGTTGAAATTTTAAATTTTGGCTGACATAAAGAAAGCCCAATGGAAATTGAATGTGCATGATGAGAACAGTCAATGACATTAAAATGAAAAATTGGTCCTTCCATGAATCTGGACCAGCTGGCTGTTTCACTTTTGGGAAAGATATCAAATGAAGAAAAATCAATAAATAAATACATACAATGAGCGCTTGTCAGTTGAATATGCTGTATGAAATGAAAGAAGACAAGCAGAGGGTGCAATTCGCTATTAACACATGGGTCAGGGTTTCCCTTTGGTCTGGGTCAATGTGTGGAGCAATCTGAGGAGGAGGCAGCCAGGCTTTGGCATCAAACACCAGACACAAAGAGGGCTCCCTTCCAACAGCGCTAAACACGCAAATAAATTCCGTATGCATGCACACACACAGCTATTTGCAATGTTGTGTGGCCCACGTTCTTTGTGTCGACCGCCACTTCAACTGTAGCTCGAATGATGCAAATCACATAGCTATCACTAGGGTGGTTAGAGAGTTAGTATGTCACTACAGATTGCAGAAAACCTCAAGTAGAATCAAATAGAACTCCAAGTAGTATCAAAAATGTTATTTCTTAAGCTGTTGGGACCGACCCCTATGCTAGGTGTATTTGATAACCCACACTTAAAAGTTTGCTTTTAAATTTCTTCTCTCAACAGAAGTCAAACAGTACATGCTAGAATTTTACAGGAACATACAATGCTGTTAAATTAAGCTTTTGGTTCTTCTTGGCTTTATTGCTTCATAATAAAGATCCATCCATCCACTCTCAACCCCACTGACCCTGAAAAGGGTCGCGGGGGTTGTTGGAGCCTATCCCAGCTGACTTTGGACGAAAGGCGGACAAACCCCTGAACTCATCGCCAGTCAGTCACAGGGCACATGTAGAGACGAAAAACCATACACACCCACATTCACACCATCACTGAGTGGGAACTGATCCCATGCTGCCCACACACAAGTGAGGCGAGTGCACCACTACACCATAAGTGACTTTTAGTCATAAAGATGTTCCTGTATTTTCAAATCATGTGAGACATCAGACTTGAGGGTCAAGGATGGGTTGTTAAGCAAAGGTTGAAGAACAGCATTCTAAAAATCTGCAGGCACAGCACCAGTGGAGAGCAATAGGTTAATAATATTCAAGATGGAAGGTCCAACAATTGGAATTTCCCATGAAGATGTCACCCTGAACAGGTTGCCAGCCAATCGCAGGGCACACAGAGACCAACAACCATCTGCGCTCACACTCACACCTAGGGACAATTTTGGAGTGTTCAATCAGCCTGCCATGCATGTTTTACAATATGGGAGGAAACCGGAGTACCCTGGGAAAACCCATGCAGGCCCAGGGAGAACATGAAACCTCCACACAGGTAGGCCGCACCCGGGATCGAACCCACAACTCCCACTGTACTATATTCAGAAAAAAATGCCGAATGACTTTGACGTTTTGGACAGCCATGTTCAAATAATTGGTTGATTCTGAATGGTTCCCGGCGCAATGTCGACCAATGACTGGTTCCCGGCGCAATGTCGACCAATGACAGCACGAGTGGATTTATCCCGTGAGCTGAATGGCTGCGCATCTTCGCAGCCCGGCCCAGCACCTTACATTGTGCCTCGTCATGTGTTTGACTCTCTGATCAGTGTCTCATCACATGGTTGTGTTTGCTATGTGTGCGGAGGGGGCAAAAGTGAAAGGGAGCACGAGAGAGAGAGAGAGAGAGAGAGAGAGAGAGAGAGAGAGAGAGAGAGAGAGAGAGA